>NW_027325350.1:0-84066 GCF_028372415.1 Notamacropus eugenii | reverse complement strand
AACCCTAAGCCTCACCCAAAACCTCGAGTCTACCAACACAAACCCTAACCCTAATCCCAATCCTATCGCTACCCCTACCTCTAAATGCTCTCTAACCCTAACACTAACCCTAACCCTAACACTAAAAAGGCGCGTGATTCTAACCCCTACCTACCCTAACCCTAACCCTAACCCTAGCGAATTGTAACCATAACTCTAACCCTAAATGTTCTCGATTTTAACCCTAACACTAAATCGTCAATCTCATCACTAACTCTAACGCGGAATGCACTCGATTCTAACCCAAAATGCAATCCGACCCTACGCCTAACCCTAAATCTCGATTCTACCACCAGAAACCGTAACCCTAATCCTAACCCTACTCCTACCACTACCCCTGAAGCACTCTAATCGTAAGCCTACCCCAACCCTAATACTAAAAATGCGCTTGATTCTAAACCGAACCCGAACCCTAACCCTACCCTAACCCTCGATTCTACGAAACCTCACCCTAAACCTAACTCTAACACTAACATGATCCTTAAATACTCTCGATTCAAACCCTGACCCTAATAACTTCTTACCCTACCCCTAACCCTAACCCTAACCCTAAATGCACTGAATTCTAACCATTACTATATCCCTAAATGTGCTTGATTCTAACGCTGAAACTAAATCATCAATTTCAACAGTAACCCTAAGCCTAAATGCTCTGAATTATGACCCAAAATGCTCTCCTGACCCTAAGCCTAAGCCAAAACCTCGATTCTACCAACACAAACCCTAACCCGAATCCTAACCCAACTCCTCCCCTACCCCTAAATGCACTCAAACCCTAACCCTAACCCAACCCTAACACTAAAAATGCGCTTGATTCTAACCCTAATCCTAACCCTAACCCTCACCCTAACACTAACCCTCGATTCTACGAAGGCTAACCCTATACCTAACTCTAACCCTAACACTATCCTTAAATGCACTCGATTCTAACCCTCACCCTAACATAACCCTGACCCTAACCCTAATTCTAACCCTAAATGCAGGTGGATTCTAACCATAACTCTAACCCTAATGTGCTCGATTATAACCCTAACACTAAATCATCAATCTCAACATTAAGCCTAACCCTAAATGCACTCAACTCTAACCCAAAAGGCAATCCGGACCCTACGCCTAACCCTAAATCTCGATTCTACCACCAGAAACCGTAACCCTAATCCTTACCCTACTCCTAACCCTACCCCTGAATGCACTCTAATCGTAAGCCTACCCCAACCCTAATAGTAAAAATGCGCTTGATTCTAAACCGAACCCGAACCCTAACCCTAACCCTAACCCTCGATTCTACGAAACCTCACCCTAAACCTAACTCTAACACTAACACGATCCTTAAGTACTCTCGATTCAAACCCTGACCCTAATAACTCTTACCCTACCCCTAACCCTAACCCTAACCCTAAATGCACTGAATTCTAACCATAACTATATCCCTAAATGTGCTTGATTCTAACGCTGAAACTAAATCATCAATTTCAACAGTAACCCTAAGCCTAAATGCTCTGAATTATGACCCAAAATGCTCTCCTGACCCTAAGCCTAAGCCAAAACCTCGATTCTACCAACACAAACCCTAACCGAATCCTAACCCAACTCCTCCCCTACCCCTAAATGCACTCAAACCCTAACCCTAACCCCAAACCTAACACTAAAAATGCGCTTGATTCTAACCCTAAACCTAACCCTCTCCCTAACCCTAACACTAACCCTCGATTCTACGAAGGCTAACCTATACCTAACTCTAACCTTAACACTATCCTTAAATGCACTCGATTCTAACCCTCACCCTAAACATAACCCTAACCCTCACCCTAATCCTAACCCTAAATGCAGTGGATTCTAACCATAACTCTAACCCTAATGTGCTCGATTATAACCCTAACACTAAATCATCAATCTCAACATTAAGCCTAACCCTAAATGCACTCAACTCTAACCCAAAAGGCAATCCGGACCCTAAGCCTAACCCTAACCTCGATTCTACCAACACAAACCCTAACCCTAATCCTAACCCTACTCCTACCCCTACCTCTATATGCACTCTAACCCTAACCCTAACCCAACCCCTACACTAAAAATGCACTTGATTCTAACCCTAATCCTAACCCTAACCCTCACCCTAACACTGACCTTCGATTCTACGAAAGCTAACCCTATACCTAACTCTAACCCTAACACTATCCTTAAATGCACTCGATTCTAACCCTCACCCTAAACATAAACCCTGACCCTAACCCTAATTCTAACCCTAAATGCACTGGATTCTAACCATCACTCTAACCCGAAATGAGCTCGATTCTAACCCTAACACTAAATCGACAATTTCAACACTATCCCTAAGCCTAAGTGCACTGGATTCTAACCCAAAAGCCATTCCTGACCCTAAGCCTAAGCCAAAACCTCGATTCTACCAACACAAACCTTAACCCTAATCCTAACCCTACCCCTACCACTAGCCTAAAAGCACTTTAACCCTAACCCTAACCCTAACGCTACACTAAAACTGTGCTTCATTCTAACCCTAACCCTCACCCTAAGGTTAACCCTCGATTCTACGAAAGCTAACCCTAAACCGAACTCTAACCCTAGCACTATCTTTAAATGCTCTCGATTCTAACCCTCACCCTAAACCTAACCCTAACCCTAACCTAACCCTAATCCTAACAATAAATGCACTGAATTCTAATCATAACTCTATCCCTAAATGTGCTTGGTTCTAACGCTAAAACTAAATCATCAATTTCAACACTAACCCTAAGCCTAAATGCTCTGAATTATGACCCAAAATGCTCTCCTGACCCTAAGCCTCACCCAAAACCTCGAGTCTACCAACACAAACCCTAACCCTAATCCCATCCTATCGCTACCCCTACCTCTAAATGCTCTCTAACCCTAACACTAACCCTAACCCAAACACTAAAAGGCGCGTGATTCTAACCCCTACCCTACCCCTAACCCTAACCCTAACCCTAGCGAATTGTAACCATAACTCTAACCCTAAATGTTCTCGATTCTAACCCTAACACTAAATCGTCAATCTCATCACTAACTCTAACGCGGAATGCACTCGATTCTAACCCAAAATGCAATCCGGACCCTACGCCTAACCCTAAATCTCGATTCTACCACCAGAAACCGTAACCCTAATCCTAACCCTACTCCTACCACTACCCCTGAATGCACTCTAATCGTAGCCTACCCCAACCCTAATACTAAAAATGCGCTTGATTCTAAACCGAACCCGAACCCTAACCCTAACCCTAACCCTCGATTCTACGAAACCTCACCCTAAACCTAACTCTAACACTAACATGATCCTTAAATACTCTCGATTCAAACCCTGACCCTAATAACTCTTACCCTACCCCTAACCCTAACCCTAACCCTAAATGCACTGAATTCTAACCATTACTATATCCCTAAATGTGCTTGATTCTAACGCTGAAACTAAATCATCAATTTCAACAGTAACCCTAAGCCTAAATGCTCTGAATTATGACCCAAAATGCTCTCCTGACCCTAAGCCTAAGCCAAAACCTCGATTCTACCAACACAAACCCTAACCCGAATCCTAACCCAACTCCTCCCCTACCCCTAAATGCACTCAAACCCTAACCCTAACCCCAAACCTAACACTAAAAATGCGCTTGATTCTAACCCTAAACCTAACCCTCTCCCTAACCCTAACACTAACCCTCGATTCTACGAAGGCTAACCCTATACCTAACTCTAACCTTAACACTATCCTTAAATGCACTCGATTCTAACCCTCACCCTAAACATAACCCTAACCCTCACCCTAATCCTAACCCTAAATGCAGTGGATTCTAACCATAACTCTAACCCTAATGTGCTCGATTATAACCCTAACACTAAATCATCAATCTCAACATTAAGCCTAACCCTAAATGCACTCAACTCTAACCCAAAAGGCAATCCGGACCCTAAGCCTAACCCTAACCTCGATTCTACCAACACAAACCCTAACCCTAATCCTAACCCTACTCCTACCCCTACCTCTATATGCACTCTAACCCTAACCCTAACCCAACCCCTAACACTAAAAATGCACTTGATTCTAACCCTAATCCTAACCCTAACCCTCACCCTAACACTGACCTTCGATTCTACGAAAGCTAACCCTATACCTAACTCTAACCCTAACACTATCCTTAAATGCACTCGATTCTAACCCTCACCCTAAACATAACCCTGACCCTAACCCTAATTCTAACCCTAAATGCACTGGATTCTAACCATCACTCTAACCCGAAATGAGCTCGATTCTAACCCTAACACTAAATCGACAATTTCAACACTATCCCTAAGCCTAAGTGCACTGGATTCTAACCCAAAAGCCATTCCTGACCCTAAGCCTAACGCTAAACCTCGATTCTACCAACACAAACCTTAACCCTAATCCTAACCCTACCCCTACCACTAGCCCTAAAAGCACTTTAACCCTAACCCTCACCCTAACGCTAACACTAAAACTGTGCTTCATTCTAACCCTAACCCTCACACTAAGGTTAACCCTCGATTCTACGAAAGCTAACCCTAAACCGAACTCTAACCCTAGCACTATCTTTAAATGCTCTCGATTCTAACCCTCACCCTAAACCTAACCTAACCCTAAACCTACCCTAATCCTAACAATAAATGCACTGAATTCTAATCATAACTCTATCCCTAAATGTGCTTGGTTCTAACGCTAAAACTAAATCATCAATTT
Source organism: Notamacropus eugenii (assembly GCF_028372415.1). Lineage (NCBI taxonomy): Eukaryota > Metazoa > Chordata > Mammalia > Diprotodontia > Macropodidae > Notamacropus > Notamacropus eugenii. The sequence continues at coordinate 79,298 of NW_027325350.1, read as the reverse complement.
CAACACTAACCCTAAGCCTAAATGCTCTGAATTATGACCCAAAATGCTCTCCTGACCCTAAGCCTCACCCAAAACCTCGAGTCTACCAACACAAACCCTAACCCTAATCCCAATCCTATAGCTACCCCTACCTCTAAATGCTCTCTAACCCTAACACTAACCCTAACCCTAACACTAAAAAGGCGCGTGATTCTAACCCCTACCCTACCCCTAACCCTAACCCTAACCCTAGCGAATTGTAACCATAACTCTAACCCTAAATGTTCTCGATTCTAACCCTAACACTAAATCGTCAATCTCATCACTAACTCTAACGCGGAATGCACTCGATTCTAACCCAAAATGCAATCCGGACCCTACGCCTAACCCTAAATCTCGATTCTACCACCAGAAACCGTAACCCTAATCCTAACCCTACTCCTACCCCTACCCCTGAATGCACTCTAATCGTAAGCCTACCCCAACCCTAATACTAAAAATGCGCTTGATTCTAAACCGAACCCGAACCCTAACCCTAACCCTAACCCTCGATTCTACGAAACCTCACCCTAAACCTAACTCTAACACTAACACGATCCTTAAATACTCTCGATTCAAACCCTGACCCTAATAACTCTTACCCTACCCCTAACCCTAACCCTAACCCTAAATGCACTGAATTCTAACCATTACTATATCCCTAAATGTGCTTGATTCTAACGCTGAAACTAAATCATCAATTTCAACAGTAACCCTAAGCCTAAATGCTCTGAATTATGACCCAAAATGCTCTCCTGACCCTAAGCCTAAGCCAAAACCTCGATTCTACCAACACAAACCCTAACCCGAATCCTAACCCAACTCCTCCCCTACCCCTAAATGCACTCAAACCCTAACCCTAACCCCAAACCTAACACTAAAAATGCGCTTGATTCTAACCCTAAACCTAACCCTCTCCCTAACCCTAACACTAACCCTCGATTCTACGAAGGCTAACCCTATACCTAACTCTAACCTTAACACTATCCTTAAATGCACTCGATTCTAACCCTCACCCTAAACATAACCCTAACCCTCACCCTAATCCTAACCCTAAATGCAGTGGATTCTAACCATAACTCTAACCCTAATGTGCTCGATTATAACCCTAACACTAAATCATCAATCTCAACATTAAGCCTAACCCTAAATGCACTCAACTCTAACCCAAAAGGCAATCCGGACCCTAAGCCTAACCCTAAACCTCGATTCTACCAACACAAACCCTAACCCTAATCCTAACCCTACTCCTACCCCTACCTCTATATGCACTCTAACCCTAACCCTAACCCAACCCCTAACACTAAAAATGCACTTGATTCTAACCCTAATCCTAACCCTAACCCTCACCCTAACACTGACCTTCGATTCTACGAAAGCTAACCCTATACCTAACTCTAACCCTAACACTATCCTTAAATGCACTCGATTCTAACCCTCACCCTAAACATAACCCTGACCCTAACCCTAATTCTAACCCTAAATGCACTGGATTCTAACCATCACTCTAACCCGAAATGAGCTCGATTCTAACCCTAACACTAAATCGACAATTTCAACACTATCCCTAAGCCTAAGTGCACTGGATTCTAACCCAAAAGCCATTCCTGACCCTAAGCCTAACGCTAAACCTCGATTCTACCAACACAAACCTTAACCCTAATCCTAACCCTACCCCTACCACTAGCCCTAAAAGCACTTTAACCCTAACCCTCACCCTAACGCTAACACTAAAACTGTGCTTCATTCTAACCCTAACCCTCACCCTAAGGTTAACCCTCGATTCTACGAAAGCTAACCCTAAACCGAACTCTAACCCTAGCACTATCTTTAAATGCTCTCGATTCTAACCCTCACCCTAAACCTAACCCTAACCCTAAACCTAACCCTAATCCTAACAATAAATGCACTGAATTCTAATCATAACTCTATCCCTAAATGTGCTTGGTTCTAACGCTAAAACTAAATCATCAATTTCAACACTAACCCTAAGCCTAAATGCTCTGAATTATGACCCAAAATGCTCTCCTGACCCTAAGCCTCACCCAAAACCTCGAGTCTACCAACACAAACCCTAACCCTAATCCCAATCCTATCGCTACCCCTACCTCTAAATGCTCTCTAACCCTAACACTAACCCTAACCCTAACACTAAAAAGGCGCGTGATTCTAACCCCTACCCTACCCCTAACCCTAACCCTAACCCTAGCGAATTGTAACCATAACTCTAACCCTAAATGTTCTCGATTTTAACCCTAACACTAAATCGTCAATCTCATCACTAACTCTAACGCGGAATGCACTCGATTCTAACCCAAAATGCAATCCGGACCCTACGCCTAACCCTAAATCTCGATTCTACCACCAGAAACCGTAACCCTAATCCTAACCCTACTCCTACCACTACCCCTGAATGCACTCTAATCGTAAGCCTACCCCAACCCTAATACTAAAAATGCGCTTGATTCTAAACCGAACCCGAACCCTAACCCTAACCCTAACCCTCGATTCTACGAAACCTCACCCTAAACCTAACTCTAACACTAACATGATCCTTAAATACTCTCGATTCAAACCCTGACCCTAATAACTCTTACCCTACCCCTAACCCTAACCCTAACCCTAAATGCACTGAATTCTAACCATTACTATATCCCTAAATGTGCTTGATTCTAACGCTGAAACTAAATCATCAATTTCAACAGTAACCCTAAGCCTAAATGCTCTGAATTATGACCCAAAATGCTCTCCTGACCCTAAGCCTAAGCCAAAACCTCGATTCTACCAACACAAACCCTAACCCGAATCCTAACCCAACTCCTCCCCTACCCCTAAATGCACTCAAACCCTAACCCTAACCCCAACCCTAACACTAAAAATGCGCTTGATTCTAACCCTAATCCTAACCCTAACCCTCACCCTAACACTAACCCTCGATTCTACGAAGGCTAACCCTATACCTAACTCTAACCCTAACACTATCCTTAAATGCACTCGATTCTAACCCTCACCCTAAACATAACCCTAACCCTAACCCTAATTCTAACCCTAAATGCAGTGGATTCTAACCATAACTCTAACCCTAATGTGCTCGATTATAACCCTAACACTAAATCATCAATCTCAACATTAAGCCTAACCCTAAATGCACTCAACTCTAACCCAAAAGGCAATCCGGACCCTACGCCTAACCCTAAATCTCGATTCTACCACCAGAAACCGTAACCCTAATCCTTACCCTACTCCTAACCCTACCCCTGAATGCACTCTAATCGTAAGCCTACCCCAACCCTAATAGTAAAAATGCGCTTGATTCTAAACCGAACCCGAACCCTAACCCTAACCCTAACCCTCGATTCTACGAAACCTCACCCTAAACCTAACTCTAACACTAACACGATCCTTAAGTACTCTCGATTCAAACCCTGACCCTAATAACTCTTACCCTACCCCTAACCCTAACCCTAACCCTAAATGCACTGAATTCTAACCATAACTATATCCCTAAATGTGCTTGATTCTAACGCTGAAACTAAATCATCAATTTCAACAGTAACCCTAAGCCTAAATGCTCTGAATTATGACCCAAAATGCTCTCCTGACCCTAAGCCTAAGCCAAAACCTCGATTCTACCAACACAAACCCTAACCCGAATCCTAACCCAACTCCTCCCCTACCCCTAAATGCACTCAAACCCTAACCCTAACCCCAAACCTAACACTAAAAATGCGCTTGATTCTAACCCTAAACCTAACCCTCTCCCTAACCCTAACACTAACCCTCGATTCTACGAAGGCTAACCCTATACCTAACTCTAACCTTAACACTATCCTTAAATGCACTCGATTCTAACCCTCACCCTAAACATAACCCTAACCCTCACCCTAATCCTAACCCTAAATGCAGTGGATTCTAACCATAACTCTAACCCTAATGTGCTCGATTATAACCCTAACACTAAATCATCAATCTCAACATTAAGCCTAACCCTAAATGCACTCAACTCTAACCCAAAAGGCAATCCTGACCCTAAGCCTAACCTTAAACCTCGATTCTACCAACACAAACCCTAACCCTAATCCTAACCCTACTCCTACCCCTACCTCTATATGCACTCTAACCCTAACCCTAACCCAACCCCTAACACTAAAAATGCACTTGATTCTAACCCTAATCCTAACCCTAACCCTCACCCTAACACTGACCTTCGATTCTACGAAAGCTAACCCTATACCTAACTCTAACCCTAACACTATCCTTAAATGCACTCGATTCTAACCCTCACCCTAAACATAACCCTGACCCTAACCCTAATTCTAACCCTAAATGCACTGGATTCTAACCATCACTCTAACCCGAAATGAGCTCGATTCTAACCCTAACACTAAATCGACAATTTCAACACTATCCCTAAGCCTAAGTGCACTGGATTCTAACCCAAAAGCCATTCCTGACCCTAAGCCTAACGCTAAACCTCGATTCTACCAACACAAACCTTAACCCTAATCCTAACCCTACCCCTACCACTAGCCCTAAAAGCACTTTAACCCTAACCCTCACCCTAACGCTAACACTAAAACTGTGCTTCATTCTAACCCTAACCCTCACACTAAGGTTAACCCTCGATTCTACGAAAGCTAACCCTAAACCGAACTCTAACCCTAGCACTATCTTTAAATGCTCTCGATTCTAACCCTCACCCTAAACCTAACCCTAACCCTAAACCTAACCCTAATCCTAACAATAAATGCACTGAATTCTAATCATAACTCTATCCCTAAATGTGCTTGGTTCTAACGCTAAAACTAAATCATCAATTTCAACACTAACCCTAAGCCTAAATGCTCTGAATTATGACCCAAAATGCTCTCCTGACCCTAAGCCTCACCCAAAACCTCGAGTCTACCAACACAAACCCTAACCCTAATCCCAATCCTATCGCTACCCCTACCTCTAAATGCTCTCTAACCCTAACACTAACCCTAACCCTAACACTAAAAAGGCGCGTGATTCTAACCCCTACCCTACCCCTAACCCTAACCCTAACCCTAGCGAATTGTAACCATAACTCTAACCCTAAATGTTCTCGATTCTAACCCTAACACTAAATCGTCAATCTCATCACTAACTCTAACGCGGAATGCACTCGATTCTAACCCAAAATGCAATCCGGACCCTACGCCTAACCCTAAATCTCGATTCTACCACCAGAAACCGTAACCCTAATCCTAACCCTACTCCTACCCCTACCCCTGAATGCACTCTAATCGTAAGCCTACCCCAACCCTAATACTAAAAATGCGCTTGATTCTAAACCGAACCCGAACCCTAACCCTAACCCTAACCCTCGATTCTACGAAACCTCACCCTAAACCTAACTCTAACACTAACATGATCCTTAAATACTCTCGATTCAAACCCTGACCCTAATAACTCTTACCCTACCCCTAACCCTAACCCTAACCCTAAATGCACTGAATTCTAACCATTACTATATCCCTAAATGTGCTTGATTCTAACGCTGAAACTAAATCATCAATTTCAACAGTAACCCTAAGCCTAAATGCTCTGAATTATGACCCAAAATGCTCTCCTGACCCTAAGCCTAAGGCAAAACCTCGATTCTACCAACACAAACCCTAACCCGAATCCTAACCCAACTCCTCCCCTACCCCTAAATGCACTCAAACCCTAACCCTAACCCCAACCCTAACACTAAAAATGCGCTTGATTCTAACCCTAAACCTAACCCTCTCCCTAACCCTAACACTAACCCTCGATTCTACGAAGGCTAACCCTATACCTAACTCTAACCTTAACACTATCCTTAAATGCACTCGATTCTAACCCTCACCCTAAACATAACCCTAACCCTCACCCTAATCCTAACCCTAAATGCAGTGGATTCTAACCATAACTCTAACCCTAATGTGCTCGATTATAACCCTAACACTAAATCATCAATCTCAACATTAAGCCTAACCCTAAATGCACTCAACTCTAACCCAAAAGGCAATCCGGACCCTAAGCCTAACCCTAAACCTCGATTCTACCAACACAAACCCTAACCCTAATCCTAACCCTACTCCTATCCCTACCTCTATATGCACTCTAACCCTAACCCTAACCCAACCCCTAACACTAAAAATGCACTTGATTCTAACCCTAATCCTAACCCTAACCCTCACCCTAACACTGACCTTCGATTCTACGAAAGCTAACCCTATACCTAACTCTAACCCTAACACTATCCTTAAATGCACTCGATTCTAACCCTCACCCTAAACATAACCCTGACCCTAACCCTAATTCTAACCCTAAATGCACTGGATTCTAACCATCACTCTAACCCGAAATGAGCTCGATTCTAACCCTAACACTAAATCGACAATTTCAACACTATCCCTAAGCCTAAGTGCACTGGATTCTAACCCAAAAGCCATTCCTGACCCTAAGCCTAACGCAAAACCTCGATTCTACCAACACAAACCTTAACCCTAATCCTAACCCTACCCCTACCACTAGCACTAAAATCACTTTAACCCTAACCCTCACCCTAACGCTAACACTAAAACTGTGCTTGATTCTAACCCTAACCCTCACCCTAAGGCTAACCCTCGATTCTACGAAAGCTAACCCTAAACCGAACTCTAACCCTAGCACTATCTTTAAATGCTCTCGATTCTAACCCTCACCCTAAACCTAACCCTAACCCTAAACCTAACCCTAATCCTAACAATAAATGCACTGAATTCTAATCATAACTCTATCCCTAAATGTGCTTGGTTCTAACGCTAAAACTAAATCATCAATTTCAACACCAACCCTAAGCCTAAATGCTCTGAATTATGACCCAAAATGCTCTCCTGACCCTAAGCCTCACCCAAAACCTCGAGTCTACCAACACAAACCCTAACCCTAATCCTAATCCTATCGCTACCCCTACCTCTAAATGCTCTCTAACCCTAACACTAACCCTAACCCTAACACTAAAAAGGCGCGTGATTCTAACCCCTACCCTACCCCTAACCCTCACCCTAACCCTAGCGATTTGTAACCATAACTCTAACCCTAAATGTTCTCGATTCTAACCCTAACACTAAATCGTCAATCTCATCACTAACTCTAACGCGGAATGCACTCGATTCTAACCCAAAATGCAATCCGGACCCTACGCCTAACCCTAAATCTCGATTCTACCACCAGAAACCGTAACCCTAATCCTAACCCTACTCCTACCCCTACCCCTGAATGCACTCTAATCGTAAGCCTACCCCAACCCTAATACTAAAAATGCGCTTGATTCTAAACCGAACCCGAACCCTAACCCTAACCCTAACCCTCGATTCTACGAAACCTCACCCTAAACCTAACTCTAACACTAACACGATCCTTAAATACTCTCGATTCAAACCCTGACCCTAATAACTCTTACCCTACCCCTAACCCTAACCCTAACCCTAAATGCACTGAATTCTAACCATTACTATATCCCTAAATGTGCTTGATTCTAACGCTGAAACTAAATCATCAATTTCAACAGTAACCCTAAGCCTAAATGCTCTGAATTATGACCCAAAATGCTCTCCTGACCCTAAGCCTAAGCCAAAACCTCGATTCTACCAACACAAACCCTAACCCGAATCCTAACCCAACTCCTCCCTTACCCCTAAATGCACTCAAACCCTAACCCTAACCCCAACCCTAACACTAAAAATGCGCTTGATTCTAACCCTAATCCTAACCCTAACCCTCACCCTAACACTAACCCTCGATTCTACGAAGGCTAACCCTATACCTAACTCTAACCCTAACACTATCCTTAAATGCACTCGATTCTAACCCTCACCCTAAACATAACCCTAACCCTAACCCTAATTCTAACCCTAAATGCAGTGGATTCTAACCATAACTCTAACCCTAATGTGCTCGATTATAACCCTAACACTAAATCATCAATCTCAACATTAAGCCTAACCCTAAATGCACTCAACTCTAACCCAAAAGGCAATCCGGACCCTACCCCTAACCCAAAATCTCGATTCTACCACCAGAAACCGTAACCCTAATCCTTACCCTACTCCTAACCCTACCCCTGAATGCACTCTAATCGTAAGCCTACCCCAACCCTAATACTAAAAATGCGCTTGATTCTAAACCGAACCCGAACCCTAACCCTAACCCTAACCCTCGATTCTACGAAACCTCACCCTAAACCTAACTCTAACACTAACATGATCCTTAAATACTCTCGATTCAAACCCTGACCCTAATAACTCTTACCCTACCCCTAACCCTAACCCTAACCCTAAATGCACTGAATTCTAACCATTACTATATCCCTAAATGTGCTTGATTCTAACGCTGAAACTAAATCATCAATTTCAACAGTAACCCTAAGCCTAAATGCTCTGAATTATGACCCAAAATGCTCTCCTGACCCTAAGCCTAAGCCAAAACCTCGATTCTACCAACACAAACCCTAACCCGAATCCTAACCCAACTCCTCCCCTACCCCTAAATGCACTCAAACCCTAACCCTAACCCCAACCCTAACACTAAAAATGCGCTTGATTCTAACCCTAAACCTAACCCTCTCCCTAACCCTAACACTAACCCTCGATTCTACGAAGGCTAACCCTATACCTAACTCTAACCTTAACACTATCCTTAAATGCACTCGATTCTAACCCTCACCCTAAACATAACCCTAACCCTCACCCTAATCCTAACCCTAAATGCAGTGGATTCTAACCATAACTCTAACCCTAATGTGCTCGATTATAACCCTAACACTAAATCATCAATCTCAACATTAAGCCTAACCCTAAATGCACTCAACTCTAACCCAAAAGGCAATCCGGACCCTAAGCCTAACCCTAAACCTCGATTCTACCAACACAAACCCTAACCCTAATCCTAACCCTACTCCTATCCCTACCTCTATATGCACTCTAACCCTAACCCTAACCCAACCCCTAACACTAAAAATGCACTTGATTCTAACCCTAATCCTAACCCTAACCCTCACCCTAACACTGACCTTCGATTCTACGAAAGCTAACCCTATACCTAACTCTAACCCTAACACTATCCTTAAATGCACTCGATTCTAACCCTCACCCTAAACATAACCCTGACCCTAACCCTAATTCTAACCCTAAATGCACTGGATTCTAACCATCACTCTAACCCGAAATGAGCTCGATTCTAACCCTAACACTAAATCGACAATTTCAACACTATCCCTAAGCCTAAGTGCACTGGATTCTAACCCAAAAGCCATTCCTGACCCTAAGCCTAACGCTAAACCTCGATTCTACCAACACAAACCTTAACCCTCATCCTAACCCTACCCCTACCACTAGCCCTAAAAGCACTTTAACCCTAACCCTCACCCTAACGCTAACACTAAAACTGTGCTTCATTCTAACCCTAACCCTCACCCTAAGGTTAACCCTCGATTCTACGAAAGCTAACCCTAAACCGAACTCTAACCCTAGCACTATCTTTAAATGCTCTCGATTCTAACCCTCACCCTAAACCTAACCCTAACCCTAAACCTAACCCTAATCCTAACAATAAATGCACTGAATTCTAATCATAACTCTATCCCTAAATGTGCTTGGTTCTAACGCTAAAACTAAATCATCAATTTCAACACTAACCCTAAGCCTAAATGCTCTGAATTATGACCCAAAATGCTCTCCTGACCCTAAGCCTCACCCAAAACCTCGAGTCTACCAACACAAACCCTAACCCTAATCCCAATCCTATCGCTACCCCTACCTCTAAATGCTCTCTAACCCTAACACTAACCCTAACCCTAACACTAAAAAGGCGCGTGATTCTAACCCCTACCCTACCCCTAACCCTAACCCTAACCCTAGCGAATTGTAACCATAACTCTAACCCTAAATGTTCTCGATTCTAACCCTAACACTAAATCGTCAATCTCATCACTAACTCTAACGCGGAATGCACTCGATTCTAACCCAAAATGCAATCCGGACCCTACGCCTAACCCTAAATCTCGATTCTACCACCAGAAACCGTAACCCTAATCCTAACCCTACTCCTACCCCTACCCCTGAATGCACTCTAATCGTAAGCCTACCCCAACCCTAATACTAAAAATGCGCTTGATTCTAAACCGAACCCGAACCCTAACCCTAACCCTAACCCTCGATTCTACGAAACCTCACCCTAAACCTAACTCTAACACTAACATGATCCTTAAATACTCTCGATTCAAACCCTGACCCTAATAACTCTTACCCTACCCCTAACCCTAACCCTAACCCTAAATGCACTGAATTCTAACCATTACTATATCCCTAAATGTGCTTGATTCTAACGCTGAAACTAAATCATCAATTTCAACAGTAACCCTAAGCCTAAATGCTCTGAATTATGACCCAAAATGCTCTCCTGACCCTAAGCCTAAGCCAAAACCTCGATTCTACCAACACAAACCCTAACCCGAATCCTAACCCAACTCCTCCCCTACCCCTAAATGCACTCAAACCCTAACCCTAACCCCAAACCTAACACTAAAAATGCGCTTGATTCTAACCCTAAACCTAACCCTCTCCCTAACCCTAACACTAACCCTCGATTCTACGAAGGCTAACCCTATACCTAACTCTAACCTTAACACTATCCTTAAATGCACTCGATTCTAACCCTCACCCTAAACATAACCCTAACCCTCACCCTAATCCTAACCCTAAATGCAGTGGATTCTAACCATAACTCTAACCCTAATGTGCTCGATTATAACCCTAACACTAAATCATCAATCTCAACATTAAGCCTAACCCTAAATGCACTCAACTCTAACCCAAAAGGCAATCCGGACCCTAAGCCTAACCCTAAACCTCGATTCTACCAACACAAACCCTAACCCTAATCCTAACCCTACTCCTACCCCTACCTCTATATGCACTCTAACCCTAACCCTAACCCAACCCCTAACACTAAAAATGCACTTGATTCTAACCCTAATCCTAACCCTAACCCTCACCCTAACACTGACCTTCGATTCTACGAAAGCTAACCCTATACCTAACTCTAACCCTAACACTATCCTTAAATGCACTCGATTCTAACCCTCACCCTAAACATAACCCTGACCCTAACCCTAATTCTAACCCTAAATGCACTGGATTCTAACCATCACTCTAACCCGAAATGAGCTCGATTCTAACCCTAACACTAAATCGACAATTTCAACACTATCCCTAAGCCTAAGTGCACTGGATTCTAACCCAAAAGCCATTCCTGACCCTAAGCCTAACGCTAAACCTCGATTCTACCAACACAAACCTTAACCCTAATCCTAACCCTACCCCTACCACTAGCCCTAAAAGCACTTTAACCCTAACCCTCACCCTAACGCTAACACTAAAACTGTGCTTCATTCTAACCCTAACCCTCACCCTAAGGTTAACCCTCGATTCTACGAAAGCTAACCCTAAACCGAACTCTAACCCTAGCACTATCTTTAAATGCTCTCGATTCTAACCCTCACCCTAAACCTAACCCTAACCCTAAACCTAACCCTAATCCTAACAATAAATGCACTGAATTCTAATCATAACTCTATCCCTAAATGTGCTTGGTTCTAACGCTAAAACTAAATCATCAATTTCAACACTAACCCTAAGCCTAAATGCTCTGAATTATGACCCAAAATGCTCTCCTGACCCTAAGCCTCACCCAAAACCTCGAGTCTACCAACACAAACCCTAACCCTAATCCCAATCCTATCGCTACCCCTACCTCTAAATGCTCTCTAACCCTAACACTAACCCTAACCCTAACACTAAAAAGGCGCGTGATTCTAACCCCTACCCTACCCCTAACCCTAACCCTAACCCTAGCGAATTGTAACCATAACTCTAACCCTAAATGTTCTCGATTTTAACCCTAACACTAAATCGTCAATCTCATCACTAACTCTAACGCGGAATGCACTCGATTCTAACCCAAAATGCAATCCGGACCCTACGCCTAACCCTAAATCTCGATTCTACCACCAGAAACCGTAACCCTAATCCTAACCCTACTCCTACCACTACCCCTGAATGCACTCTAATCGTAAGCCTACCCCAACCCTAATACTAAAAATGCGCTTGATTCTAAACCGAACCCGAACCCTAACCCTAACCCTAACCCTCGATTCTACGAAACCTCACCCTAAACCTAACTCTAACACTAACATGATCCTTAAATACTCTCGATTCAAACCCTGACCCTAATAACTCTTACCCTACCCCTAACCCTAACCCTAACCCTAAATGCACTGAATTCTAACCATTACTATATCCCTAAATGTGCTTGATTCTAACGCTGAAACTAAATCATCAATTTCAACAGTAACCCTAAGCCTAAATGCTCTGAATTATGACCCAAAATGCTCTCCTGACCCTAAGCCTAAGCCAAAACCTCGATTCTACCAACACAAACCCTAACCCGAATCCTAACCCAACTCCTCCCCTACCCCTAAATGCACTCAAACCCTAACCCTAACCCCAACCCTAACACTAAAAATGCGCTTGATTCTAACCCTAATCCTAACCCTAACCCTCACCCTAACACTAACCCTCGATTCTACGAAGGCTAACCCTATACCTAACTCTAACCCTAACACTATCCTTAAATGCACTCGATTCTAACCCTCACCCTAAACATAACCCTAACCCTAACCCTAATTCTAACCCTAAATGCAGTGGATTCTAACCATAACTCTAACCCTAATGTGCTCGATTATAACCCTAACACTAAATCATCAATCTCAACATTAAGCCTAACCCTAAATGCACTCAACTCTAACCCAAAAGGCAATCCGGACCCTACGCCTAACCCTAAATCTCGATTCTACCACCAGAAACCGTAACCCTAATCCTTACCCTACTCCTAACCCTACCCCTGAATGCACTCTAATCGTAAGCCTACCCCAACCCTAATAGTAAAAATGCGCTTGATTCTAAACCGAACCCGAACCCTAACCCTAACCCTAACCCTCGATTCTACGAAACCTCACCCTAAACCTAACTCTAACACTAACACGATCCTTAAGTACTCTCGATTCAAACCCTGACCCTAATAACTCTTACCCTACCCCTAACCCTAACCCTAACCCTAAATGCACTGAATTCTAACCATAACTATATCCCTAAATGTGCTTGATTCTAACGCTGAAACTAAATCATCAATTTCAACAGTAACCCTAAGCCTAAATGCTCTGAATTATGACCCAAAATGCTCTCCTGACCCTAAGCCTAAGCCAAAACCTCGATTCTACCAACACAAACCCTAACCCGAATCCTAACCCAACTCCTCCCCTACCCCTAAATGCACTCAAACCCTAACCCTAACCCCAAACCTAACACTAAAAATGCGCTTGATTCTAACCCTAAACCTAACCCTCTCCCTAACCCTAACACTAACCCTCGATTCTACGAAGGCTAACCCTATACCTAACTCTAACCTTAACACTATCCTTAAATGCACTCGATTCTAACCCTCACCCTAAACATAACCCTAACCCTCACCCTAATCCTAACCCTAAATGCAGTGGATTCTAACCATAACTCTAACCCTAATGTGCTCGATTATAACCCTAACACTAAATCATCAATCTCAACATTAAGCCTAACCCTAAATGCACTCAACTCTAACCCAAAAGGCAATCCGGACCCTAAGCCTAACCCTAAACCTCGATTCTACCAACACAAACCCTAACCCTAATCCTAACCCTACTCCTATCCCTACCTCTATATGCACTCTAACCCTAACCCTAACCCAACCCCTAACACTAAAAATGCACTTGATTCTAACCCTAATCCTAACCCTAACCCTCACCCTAACACTGACCTTCGATTCTACGAAAGCTAACCCTATACCTAACTCTAACCCTAACACTATCCTTAAATGCACTCGATTCTAACCCTCACCCTAAACATAACCCTGACCCTAACCCTAATTCTAACCCTAAATGCACTGGATTCTAACCATCACTCTAACCCGAAATGAGCTCGATTCTAACCCTAACACTAAATCGACAATTTCAACACTATCCCTAAGCCTAAGTGCACTGGATTCTAACCCAAAAGCCATTCCTGACCCTAAGCCTAACGCAAAACCTCGATTCTACCAACACAAATCTTAACCCTAATCCTAACCCTACCCCTACCACTAGCACTAAAATCACTTTAACCCTAACCCTCACCCTAACGCTAACACTAAAACTGTGCTTGATTCTAACCCTAACCCTCACCCTAAGGCTAACCCTCGATTCTACGAAAGCTAACCCTAAACCGAACTCTAACCCTAGCACTATCTTTAAATGCTCTCGATTCTAACCCTCACCCTAAACCTAACCCTAACCCTAAACCTAACCCTAATCCTAACAATAAATGCACTGAATTCTAATCATAACTCTATCCCTAAATGTGCTTGGTTCTAACGCTAAAACTAAATCATCAATTTCAACACCAACCCTAAGCCTAAATGCTCTGAATTATGACCCAAAATGCTCTCCTGACCCTAAGCCTCACCCAAAACCTCGAGTCTACCAACACAAACCCTAACCCTAATCCTAATCCTATCGCTACCCCTACCTCTAAATGCTCTCTAACCCTAACACTAACCCTAACCCTAACACTAAAAAGGCGCGTGATTCTAACCCCTACCCTACCCCTAACCCTCACCCTAACCCTAGCGATTTGTAACCATAACTCTAACCCTAAATGTTCTCGATTCTAACCCTAACACTAAATCGTCAATCTCATCACTAACTCTAACGCGGAATGCACTCGATTCTAACCCAAAATGCAATCCGGACCCTACGCCTAACCCTAAATCTCGATTCTACCACCAGAAACCGTAACCCTAATCCTAACCCTACTCCTACCCCTACCCCTGAATGCACTCTAATCGTAAGCCTACCCCAACCCTAATACTAAAAATGCGCTTGATTCTAAACCGAACCCGAACCCTAACCCTAACCCTAACCCTCGATTCTACGAAACCTCACCCTAAACCTAACTCTAACACTAACACGATCCTTAAATACTCTCGATTCAAACCCTGACCCTAATAACTCTTACCCTACCCCTAACCCTAACCCTAACCCTAAATGCACTGAATTCTAACCATTACTATATCCCTAAATGTGCTTGATTCTAACGCTGAAACTAAATCATCAATTTCAACAGTAACCCTAAGCCTAAATGCTCTGAATTATGACCCAAAATGCTCTCCTGACCCTAAGCCTAAGCCAAAACCTCGATTCTACCAACACAAACCCTAACCCGAATCCTAACCCAACTCCTCCCTTACCCCTAAATGCACTCAAACCCTAACCCTAACCCCAACCCTAACACTAAAAATGCGCTTGATTCTAACCCTAATCCTAACCCTAACCCTCACCCTAACACTAACCCTCGATTCTACGAAGGCTAACCCTATACCTAACTCTAACCCTAACACTATCCTTAAATGCACTCGATTCTAACCCTCACCCTAAACATAACCCTAACCCTAACCCTAATTCTAACCCTAAATGCAGTGGATTCTAACCATAACTCTAACCCTAATGTGCTCGATTATAACCCTAACACTAAATCATCAATCTCAACATTAAGCCTAACCCTAAATGCACTCAACTCTAACCCAAAAGGCAATCCGGACCCTACCCCTAACCCAAAATCTCGATTCTACCACCAGAAACCGTAACCCTAATCCTTACCCTACTCCTAACCCTACCCCTGAATGCACTCTAATCGTAAGCCTACCCCAACCCTAATACTAAAAATGCGCTTGATTCTAAACCGAACCCGAACCCTAACCCTAACCCTAACCCTCGATTCTACGAAACCTCACCCTAAACCTAACTCTAACACTAACATGATCCTTAAATACTCTCGATTCAAACCCTGACCCTAATAACTCTTACCCTACCCCTAACCCTAACCCTAACCCTAAATGCACTGAATTCTAACCATTACTATATCCCTAAATGTGCTTGATTCTAACGCTGAAACTAAATCATCAATTTCAACAGTAACCCTAAGCCTAAATGCTCTGAATTATGACCCAAAATGCTCTCCTGACCCTAAGCCTAAGCCAAAACCTCGATTCTACCAACACAAACCCTAACCCGAATCCTAACCCAACTCCTCCCCTACCCCTAAATGCACTCAAACCCTAACCCTAACCCCAACCCTAACACTAAAAATGCGCTTGATTCTAACCCTAAACCTAACCCTCTCCCTAACCCTAACACTAACCCTCGATTCTACGAAGGCTAACCCTATACCTAACTCTAACCTTAACACTATCCTTAAATGCACTCGATTCTAACCCTCACCCTAAACATAACCCTAACCCTCACCCTAATCCTAACCCTAAATGCAGTGGATTCTAACCATAACTCTAACCCTAATGTGCTCGATTATAACCCTAACACTAAATCATCAATCTCAACATTAAGCCTAACCCTAAATGCACTCAACTCTAACCCAAAAGGCAATCCGGACCCTAAGCCTAACCCTAAACCTCGATTCTACCAACACAAACCCTAACCCTAATCCTAACCCTACTCCTACCCCTACCTCTATATGCACTCTAACCCTAACCCTAACCCAACCCCTAACACTAAAAATGCACTTGATTCTAACCCTAATCCTAACCCTAACCCTCACCCTAACACTGACCTTCGATTCTACGAAAGCTAACCCTATACCTAACTCTAACCCTAACACTATCCTTAAATGCACTCGATTCTAACCCTCACCCTAAACATAACCCTGACCCTAACCCTAATTCTAACCCTAAATGCACTGGATTCTAACCATCACTCTAACCCGAAATGAGCTCGATTCTAACCCTAACACTAAATCGACAATTTCAACACTATCCCTAAGCCTAAGTGCACTGGATTCTAACCCAAAAGCCATTCCTGACCCTAAGCCTAACGCTAAACCTCGATTCTACCAACACAAACCTTAACCCTAATCCTAACCCTACCCCTACCACTAGCCCTAAAAGCACTTTAACCCTAACCCTCACCCTAACGCTAACACTAAAACTGTGCTTCATTCTAACCCTAACCCTCACCCTAAGGTTAACCCTCGATTCTACGAAAGCTAACCCTAAACCGAACTCTAACCCTAGCACTATCTTTAAATGCTCTCGATTCTAACCCTCACCCTAAACCTAACCCTAACCCTAAACCTAACCCTAATCCTAACAATAAATGCACTGAATTCTAATCATAACTCTATCCCTAAATGTGCTTGGTTCTAACGCTAAAACTAAATCATCAATTTCAACACTAACCCTAAGCCTAAATGCTCTGAATTATGACCCAAAATGCTCTCCTGACCCTAAGCCTCACCCAAAACCTCGAGTCTACCAACACAAACCCTAACCCTAATCCCAATCCTATCGCTACCCCTACCTCTAAATGCTCTCTAACCCTAACACTAACCCTAACCCTAACACTAAAAAGGCGCGTGATTCTAACCCCTACCCTACCCCTAACCCTAACCCTAACCCTAGCGAATTGTAACCATAACTCTAACCCTAAATGTTCTCGATTTTAACCCTAACACTAAATCGTCAATCTCATCACTAACTCTAACGCGGAATGCACTCGATTCTAACCCAAAATGCAATCCGGACCCTACGCCTAACCCTAAATCTCGATTCTACCACCAGAAACCGTAACCCTAATCCTAACCCTACTCCTACCACTACCCCTGAATGCACTCTAATCGTAAGCCTACCCCAACCCTAATACTAAAAATGCGCTTGATTCTAAACCGAACCCGAACCCTAACCCTAACCCTAACCCTCGATTCTACGAAACCTCACCCTAAACCTAACTCTAACACTAACATGATCCTTAAATACTCTCGATTCAAACCCTGACCCTAATAACTCTTACCCTACCCCTAACCCTAACCCTAACCCTAAATGCACTGAATTCTAACCATTACTATATCCCTAAATGTGCTTGATTCTAACGCTGAAACTAAATCATCAATTTCAACAGTAACCCTAAGCCTAAATGCTCTGAATTATGACCCAAAATGCTCTCCTGACCCTAAGCCTAAGCCAAAACCTCGATTCTACCAACACAAACCCTAACCCGAATCCTAACCCAACTCCTCCCCTACCCCTAAATGCACTCAAACCCTAACCCTAACCCCAACCCTAACACTAAAAATGCGCTTGATTCTAACCCTAATCCTAACCCTAACCCTCACCCTAACACTAACCCTCGATTCTACGAAGGCTAACCCTATACCTAACTCTAACCCTAACACTATCCTTAAATGCACTCGATTCTAACCCTCACCCTAAACATAACCCTAACCCTAACCCTAATTCTAACCCTAAATGCAGTGGATTCTAACCATAACTCTAACCCTAATGTGCTCGATTATAACCCTAACACTAAATCATCAATCTCAACATTAAGCCTAACCCTAAATGCACTCAACTCTAACCCAAAAGGCAATCCGGACCCTACGCCTAACCCTAAATCTCGATTCTACCACCAGAAACCGTAACCCTAATCCTTACCCTACTCCTAACCCTACCCCTGAATGCACTCTAATCGTAAGCCTACCCCAACCCTAATACTAAAAATGCGCTTGATTCTAAACCGAACCCGAACCCTAACCCTAACCCTAACCCTCGATTCTACGAAACCTCACCCTAAACCTAACTCTAACACTAACACGATCCTTAAGTACTCTCGATTCAAACCCTGACACTAATAACTCTTACCCTACCCCTAACCCTAACCCTAACCCTAAATGCACTGAATTCTAACCATAACTATATCCCTAAATGTGCTTGATTCTAACGCTGAAACTAAATCATCAATTTCAACAGTAACCCTAAGCCTAAATGCTCTGAATTATGACCCAAAATGCTCTCCTGACCCTAAGCCTAAGCCAAAACCTCGATTCTACCAACACAAACCCTAACCCGAATCCTAACCCAACTCCTCCCTTACCCCTAAATGCACTCAAACCCTAACCCTAACCCCAACCCTAACACTAAAAATGCGCTTGATTCTAACCCTAATCCTAACCCTAACCCTCACCCTAACACTAACCCTCGATTCTACGAAGGCTAACCCTATACCTAACTCTAACCCTAACACTATCCTTAAATGCACTCGATTCTAACCCTCACCCTAAACATAACCCTGACCCTAACCCTAATTCTAACCCTAAATGCAGTGGATTCTAACCATAACTCTAACCCTAATGTGCTCGATTATAACCCTAACACTAAATCATCAATCTCAACATTAAGCCTAACCCTAAATGCACTCAACTCTAACCCAAAAGGCAATCCGGACCCTACGCCTAACCCAAAATCTCGATTCTACCACCAGAAACCGTAACCCTAATCCTTACCCTACTCCTACCCCTACCCCTGAATGCACTCTAATCGTAAGCCTACCCCAAACCTAATACTAAAAATGCGCTTGATTCTAAACCGAACCCGAACCCTAACCCTAACCCTAACCCTCGATTCTACGAAACCTCACCCTAAACCTAACTCTAACACTAACACGATCCTTAAGTACTCTCGATTCAAACCCTGACCCTAATAACTCTTACCCTACCCCTAACCCTAACCCTAACCCTAAATGCACTGAATTCTAACCATAACTATATCCCTAAATGTGCTTGATTCTAACGCTGAAACTAAATCATCAATTTCAACAGTAACCCTAAGCCTAAATGCTCTGAATTATGACCCAAAATGCTCTCCTGACCCTAAGCCTAAGCCAAAACCTCGATTCTACCAACACAAACCCTAACCCGAATCCTAACCCAACTCCTCCCCTACCCCTAAATGCACTCAAACCCTAACCCTAACCCCAACCCTAACACTAAAAATGCGCTTGATTCTAACCCTAAACCTAACCCTCTCCCTAACCCTAACACTAACCCTCGATTCTACGAAGGCTAACCCTATACCTAACTCTAACCTTAACACTATCCTTAAATGCACTCGATTCTAACCCTCACCCTAAACATAACCCTAACCCTAACCCTAATCCTGACCCTAAATGCAGTGGATTCTAACCATAACTCTAACCCTAATGTGCTCGATTATAACCCTAACACTAAATCATCAATCTCAACATTAAGCCTAACCCTAAATGCACTCAACTCTAACCCAAAAGGCAATCCAGACCCTAAGCCTAACCCTAAACCTCGATTCTACCAACACAAACCCTAACCCTAATCCTAACCCTACTCCTATCCCTACCTCTATATGCACTCTAACCCTAACCCTAACCCAACGCCTAACACTAAAAATGCACTTGATTCTAACCCTAATCCTAACCCTAACCCTCACCCTAACACTGACCTTCGATTCTACGAAAGCTAACCCTATACCTAACTCTAACCTTAACACTATCCTTAAATGCACTCGATTCTAACCCTCACCCTAAACATAACCCTAACCCTAACCCTAATCCTAACCCTAAATGCAGTGGATTCTAACCATAACTCTAACCCTAATGTGCTCGATTATAACCCTAACACTAAATCATCAATCTCAACATTAAGCCTAACCCTAAATGCACTCAAATCTAACCCAAAAGGCAATCCTGACCCTAAGCCTAACCCTAAACCTCGATTCTACCAACACAAACCCTAACCCTAATCCTAACCCTACTCCTATCCCTACCTCTATATGCACTCTAACCCTAACCCTAACCCAACCCCTAACACTAAAAATGCACTTGATTCTAACCCTAATCCTAACCCTAACCCTCACCCTAACACTGACCTTCGATTCTACGAAAGCTAACCCTATACCTAACTCTAACCCTAACACTATCCTTAAATGCACTCGATTCTAACCCTCACCCTAAACATAACCCTGACCCTAACCCTAATTCTAACCCTAAATGCACTGGATTCTAACCATCACTCTAACCCGAAATGAGCTCGATTCTAACCCTAACACTAAATTGACAATTTCAACACTATCCCTAAGCCCAAGTGCACTGGATTCTAACCCAAAAGCCATTCCTGACCCTAAGCCTAAGCCTAAACCTCGATTCTACTAACACAAACCTTAACCCTAATCCTAACCCTACGCCTACCACTAGCCCTAAAAGCACTTTATCCCTAACCCTCACCCTAACGCTAACACTAAAACTGTGTTTGATTCTAACCCTAACCCTCACCCTAAGGCTAACCCTCGATTGTACGAAAGCTAACCCTAAACCGAACTCTAACCCTAGCACTATCTTTAAATGCTCTCGATTCTAACCCTCACCCTAAACCTAACCCTAACCCTAAACCTAACCCTAATCCTAACAATAAATGCACTGAATTCTAATCATAACTCTATCCCTAAATGTGCTTGGTTCTAACGCTAAAACTAAATCATCAATTTCAACACTAACCCTAAGCCTAAATGCTCTGAATTATGACCCAAAATGCTCTCCTGACCCTAAGCCTCACCCAAAACCTCGAGTCTACCAACACAAACCCTAAGCCTAATCCCAATCCTATCGCTACCCCTACCTCTAAATGCTCTCTAACCCTAACACTAACCCTAACCCTAACAATAAAAAGGCGCGTGATTCTAACCCCTACCCTACCCCTAACCCTAACCCTAACCCTAGCGAACTGTAACCATAACTCTAACCCTAAATGTTCTCGATTTTAACCCTAACACTAAATCGTCAATCTCATCACTAACTCTAACGCGGAATGCACTCGATTCTAACCCAAAATGCAATCCGGACCCTACGCCTAACCCTAAATCTCGATTCTACCACCAGAAACCGTAACCCTAATCCGAACCCTACTCCTATCCCTACCTCTATATGCACTCTAACCCTAACCCTAA
Organism: Notamacropus eugenii; assembly: GCF_028372415.1. Lineage (NCBI taxonomy): Eukaryota > Metazoa > Chordata > Mammalia > Diprotodontia > Macropodidae > Notamacropus > Notamacropus eugenii. Next base: position 57,365 of record NW_027325350.1, on the reverse strand, counting down.
CCCAACCCCTAACACTAAAAATGCACTTGATTCTAACCCTAATCCTAACCCTAACCCTCACCCTAACACTAACCCTCGATTCTACGAAGGCTAACCCTATACCTAACTCTAACCCTAACACTATCCTTAAATGCACTCGATTCTAACCCTCACCCTAAACATAACCCTGACCCTAACCCTAATTCTAACCCTAAATGCAGTGGATTCTAACCATAACTCTAACCCTAATGTGCTCGATTATAACCCTAACACTAAATCATCAATCTCAACATTAAGCCTAACCCTAAATGCACTCAACTCTAACCCAAAAGGCAATCCGGACCCTACGCCTAACCCTAAATCTCGATTCTACCACCAGAAACCGTAACCCTAATCCTTACCCTACTCCTACCCCTACCCCTGAATGCACTCTAATCGTAAGCCTAACCCAAACCTAATACTAAAAATGCGCTTGATTCTAAACCGAACCCGAACCCTAACCCTAACCCTAACCCTCGATTCTACGAAACCTCACCCTAAACCTAACTCTAACACTAACACGATCCTTAAGTACTCTCGATTCAAACCCTGACCCTAATAACTCTTACCCTACCCCTAACCCTAACCCTAACCCTAAATGCACTGAATTCTAACCATAACTATATCCCTAAATGTGCTTGATTCTAACGCTGAAACTAAATCATCAATTTCAACAGTAACCCTAAGCCTAAATGCTCTGAATTATGACCCAAAATGCTCTCCTGACCCTAAGCCTAAGCCAAAACCTCGATTCTACCAACACAAACCCTAACCCGAATCCTAACCCAACTCCTCCCTACCCCTAAATGCACTCAAACCCTAACCCTAACCCCAACCCTAACACTAAAAATGCGCTTGATTCTAACCCTAAACCTAACCCTCTCCCTAACCCTAACACTAACCCTCGATTCTACGAAGGCTAACCCTATACCTAACTCTAACCCTAACACTATCCTTAAATGCACTCGATTCTAACCCTCACCCTAAACATAACCCTAACCCTAACCCTAATCCTAACCCTAAATGCAGTGGATTCTAACCATAACTCTAACCCTAATGTGCTCGATTATAACCCTAACACTAAATCATCAATCTCAACATTAAGCCTAACCCTAAATGCACTCAACTCTAACCCAAAAGGCAATCCTGACCCTAAGCCTAACCCTAAACCTCGATTCTACCAACACAAACCCTAACCCTAATCCTAACCCTACTCCTATCCCTACCTCTATATGCACTCTAACCCTAACCCTAACCCAACGCCTAACACTAAAAATGCACTTGATTCTAACCCTAATCCTAACCCTAACCCTCACCCTAACACTGACCTTCGATTCTACGAAAGCTAACCCTATACCTAACTCTAACCTTAACACTATCCTTAAATGCACTCGATTCTAACCCTCACCCTAAACATAACCCTAACCCTCACCCTAATCCTAACCCTAAATGCAGTGGATTCTAACCATAACTCTAACCCTAATGTGCTCGATTATAACCCTAACACTAAATCATCAATCTCAACATTAAGCCTAACCCTAAATGCACTCAACTCTAACCCAAAAGGCAATCCTGACCCTAAGCCTAACCCTAAACCTCGATTCAACCAACACAAACCCTAACCCTAATCCTAACCCTACTCCTATCCCTACCTCTATATGCACTCTAACCCTAACCCTAACCCAACCCCTAACACTAAAAATGCACTTGATTCTAACCCTAATCCTAACCCTAACCCTCACCCTAACACTGACCTTCGATTCTACGAAAGCTAACCCTATACCTAACTCTAACCCTAACACTATCCTTAAATGCACTCGATTCTAACCCTCACCCTAAACATAACCCTAACCCTCACCCTAATCCTAACCCTAAATGCACTGGATTCTAACCATAACTCTAACCCTAATGTGCTCGATTATAACCCTAACACTAAATCATCAATCTCAACATTAAGCCTAACCCTAAATGCACTCAACTCTAACCCAAAAGGCAATCCTGACCCTAAGCCTAACCCTAAACCTCGATTCTACCAACACAAACCCTAACCCTAATCCTAACCCTACTCCTATCCCTACCTCTATATGCACTCTAACCCTAACCCTAACCCAACCCCTAACACTAAAAATGCACTTGATTCTAACCCTAATCCTAACCCTAACCCTCACCCTAACACTGACCTTCGATTCTACGAAAGCTAACCCTATACCTAACTCTAACCCTAACACTATCCTTAAATGCACTCGATTCTAACCCTAACCCTAAACATAACCCTGACCCTAACCCTAATTCTAACCCTAAATGCACTGGATTCTAACCATCACTCTAACCCTAAATGAGCTCGATTCTAACCCTAACACTAAATCGACAATTTCAACACTATCCCTAAGCCTAAGTGCACTGGATTCTAACCCAAAAGCCATTCCTGACCCTAAGCCTAACCCTAAACCTCGATTCTACCAACACAAACCTTAACCCTAATCTTAACCCTACCCCTACCACTAGCCCTAAAAGCACTTTAACCCTAACCCTCACCCTAACGCTAACACTAAAACTGTGCTTGATTCTAACCCTAACCCTCACCCTAAGGCTAACCCTCGATTCTACGAAAGCTAACCCTAAACAGAACTCTAACCCTAGCACTATCTTTAAATGCTCTCGATTCTAACCCTCACCCTAAACCTAACCCTAACCCTAAACCTAACCCTAATCTAACAATAAATGCACTAAATTCTAATCATAACTCTATCCCTAAATGTGCTTGGTTCTAACGCTAAAACTAAATCATCAATTTCAACACTAACCCTAAGCCTAAATGCTCTGAATTATGACCCAAAATGCTCTCCTGACCCTAAGCCTCACCCAAAACCTCGAGTCTACCAACACAAACCCTAACCCTAATCCCAATCCTATCGCTACCCCTACCTCTAAATGCTCTCTAACCCTAACACTAACCCTAACCCTAACACTAAAAAGGCGCGTGATTCTAACCCCTACCCTACCCCTAACCCTAACCCTAACCCTAGCGAATTGTAACCATAACTCTAACCCTAAATGTTCTCGATTCTAACCCTAACACTAAATCGTCAATCTCATCACTAACTCTAACGCGGAATGCACTCGATTCTAACCCAAAATGCAATCCGGACCCTACGCCTAACCCTAAATCTCGATTCTACCACCAGAAACCGTAACCCTAATCCTAACCCTACTCCTACCCCTACCCCTGAATGCACTCTAATCGTAAGCCTACCCCAACCCTAATACTAAAAATGCGCTTGATTCTAAACCGAACCCGAACCCTAACCCTAACCCTAACCCTCGATTCTACGAAACCTCACCCTAAACCTAACTCTAACACTAACATGATCCTTAAATACTCTCGATTCAAACCCTGACCCTAATAACTCTTACCCTACCCCTAACCCTAACCCTAACCTTAAATGCACTGAATTCTAACCATAACTATATCCCTAAATGTGCTTGATTCTAACGCTGAAACTAAATCATCAATTTCAACAGTAACCCTAAGCCTAAATGCTCTGAATTATGACCCAAAATGCTCTCCTGACCCTAAGCCTAAGCCAAAACCTCGATTCTACCAACACAAACCCTAACCCGAATCCTAACCCAACTCCTCCCCTACCCCTAAATGCACTCAAACCCTAACCCTAACCCCAACCCTAACACTAAAAATGCGCTTGATTCTAACCCTAATCCTAACCCTAACCCTCACCCTAACACTAACCCTCGATTCTACGAAGGCTAACCCTATACCTAACTCTAACCCTAACACTATCCTTAAATGCACTCGATTCTAACCCTCACCCTAAACATAACCCTAACCCTAACCCTAATCCTAACCCTAAATGCAGTGGATTCTAACCATAACTCTAACCCTAATGTGCTCGATTATAACCCTAACACTAAATCATCAATCTCAACATTAAGCCTAACCCTAAATGCACTCAACTCTAACCCAAAAGGCAATCCGGACCCTACGCCTAACCCTAAATCTCGATTCTACCACCAGAAACCGTAACCCTAATCCTTACCCTACTCCTAACCCTACCCTGAATGCACTCTAATCGTAAGCCTACCCCAACCCTAATACTAAAAATGCGCTTGATTCTAAACCGAACCCGAACCCTAACCCTAACCCTAACCCTCGATTCTACGAAACCTCACCCTAAACCTAACTCTAACACTAACACGATCCTTAAGTACTCTCGATTCAAACCCTGACCCTAATAACTCTTACCCTACCCCTAACCCTAACCCTAACCCTAAATGCACTGAATTCTAACCATAACTATATCCCTAAATGTGCTTGATTCTAACGCTGAAACTAAATCATCAATTTCAACAGTAACCCTAAGCCTAAATGCTCTGAATTATGACCCAAAATGCTCTCCTGACCCTAAGCCTAAGCCAAAACCTCGATTCTACCAACACAAACCCTAACCCGAATCCTAACCCAACTCCTCCCCTACCCCTAAATGCACTCAAACCCTAACCCTAACCCCAACCCTAACACTAAAAATGCGCTTGATTCTAACCCTAATCCTAACCCTAACCCTCACCCTAACACTAACCCTCGATTCTACGAAGGCTAACCCTATACCTAACTCTAACCTTAACACTATCCTTAAATGCACTCGATTCTAACCCTCACCCTAAACATAACCCTAACCCTAACCCTAATCCTAACCCTAAATGCAGTGGATTCTAACCATAACTCTAACCCTAATGTGCTCGATTATAACCCTAACACTAAATCATCAATCTCAACATTAAGCCTAACCCTAAATGCACTCAACTCGAACCCAAAAGGCAATCCTGACCCTAAGCCTAACCCTAAACCTCGATTCTACCAACACAAACCCTAACCCTAATCCTAACCGTACTCCTACCCCTACCTCTATATGCACTCTAACCCTAACCCTAACCCAACCCCTAACACTAAAAATGCACTTGATTCTAACCCTAATCCTAACCCTAACCCTCACCCTAACACTGACCCTCGATTCTACGAAAGCTACCCTATACCTAACTCTAACCCTAACACTATCCTTAAATGCACTCGATTCTAACCCTCACCCTAAACATAACCCTGACCCTAACCCTAATTCTAACCCTAAATGCACTGGATTCTAACCATCACTCTAACCCGAAATGAGCTCGATTCTAACCCTAACACTAAATCGACAATTTCAACACTATCCCTAAGCCTAAGTGCACTGGATGCTATCCCAAAAGCCATTCCTGACCCGAAGCCTAACGCTAAACCTCGATTCTACCAACACAAACCTTAACCCTAATCCTAACCCTACCCCTACCACTAGCCCTAAAAGCACTTTAACCCTAACCCTCACCCTAACGCTAACACTAAAACTGTGCTTGATTCTAACCCTAACCCTCACCCTAAGGTTAACCCTCGATTCTACGAAAGCTAACCCTAAACCGAACTCTAACCCTAGCACTATCTTTAAATGCACTCGATTCTAACCCTCACGATAAACATAACCCTGACCCTAACCCTAATTCTAACCCTAAATGCAGTGGATTCTAACCATAACTCTAACCCTAATGTGCTCGATTATAACCCTAACACTAAATCATCAATCTCAACATTAAGCCTAACCCTAAATGCACTCAACTCTAACCCAAAAGGCAATCCGGACCCTACGCCTAACCCTAAATCTCGATTCTACCACCAGAAACCGTAACCCTAATCCTTACCCTACTCCTAACCCTACCCCTGAATGCACTCTAATCGTAAGCCTACCCCAACCCTAATAGTAAAAATGCGCTTGATTCTAAACCGAACCCGAACCCTAACCCTAACCCTAACCCTCGATTCTACGAAACCTCACCCTAAACCTAATTCTAACACTAACACGATCCTTAAGTACTCTCGATTCAAACCCTGACCCTAATAACTCTTACCCTACCCCTAACCCTAACCCTAACCCTAAATGCACTGAATTCTAACCATAACTATATCCCTAAATGTGCTTGATTCTAACGCTGAAACTAAATCATCAATTTCAACAGTAACCCTAAGCCTAAATGCTCTGAATTATGACCCAAAATGCTCTCCTGACCCTAAGCCTAAGCCAAAACCTCGATTCTACCAACACAAACCCTAACCCGAATCCTAACCCAACTCCTCCCCTACCCCTAAATGCACTCAAACCCTAACCCTAACCCCAACCCTAACACTAAAAATGCGCTTGATTCTAACCCTAATCCTAACCCTAACCCTCACCCTAACACTAACCCTCGATTCTACGAAGGCTAACCCTATACATAACTCTAACGTTAACACTATCCTTAAATGCACTCGATTCTAACCCTCACCCTAAACATAACCCTAACCCTAACCCTAATCCTAACCCTAAATGCAGTGGATTCTAACCATAACTCTAACCCTAATGTGCTCGATTATAACCCTAACACTAAATCATCAATCTCAACATTAAGCCTAACCCTAAATGCACTCAACTCTAACCCAAAAGGCAATCCGGACCCTACGCCTAACCCAAATCTCGATTCTACCACCAGAAACCGTAACCCTAATCCTTACCCTACTCCTAACCCTACCCCTGAATGCACTCTAATCGTAAGCCTACCCCAACCCTAATACTAAAAATGCGCTTGATTCTAAACCGAACCCGAACCCTAACCCTAACCCTAACCCTTGATTCTACGAAAACTCACCCTAAACCTAACTCTAACACTAACACGATCCTTAAGTACTCTCGATTCAAACCCTGACCCTAATAACTCTTACCCTACCCCTAACCCTAACCCTAACCTTAAATGCACTGAATTCTAACCATAACTATATCCCTAAATGTGCTTGATTCTAACGCTGAAACTAAATCATCAATTTCAACAGTAACCCTAAGCCTAAATGCTCTGATTTATGACCCAAAATGCTCTCCTGACCCTAAGCCTAAGCCAAAACCTCGATTCTACCAACACAAACCCTAACCCGAATCCTAACCCAACTCCTCCCCTACCCCTAAATGCACTCAAACCCTAACCCTAACCCCAACCCCAACACTAAAAATGCGCTTGATTCTAACCCTAAACCTAACCCTCTCCCTAACCCTAACACTAACCCTCGATTCTACGAAGGCTAACCCTATACCTAACTCTAACCTTAACACTATCCTTAAATGCACTCGATTCTAACCCTCACCCTAAACATAACCCTAACCCTAACCCTAATCCTAACCCTAAATGCAGTGGATTCTAACCATAACTCTAACCCTAATGTGCTCGATTATAACCCTAACACTAAATCATCAATCTCAACATTAAGCCTAACCCTAAATGCACTCAACTCGAACCCAAAAGGCAATCCTGACCCTAAGCCTTACCCTAAACCTCGATTCTACCAACACAAACCCTAACCCTAATCCTAACCCTACTCCTACCCCTACCTCTATATGCACTCTAACCCTAACCCTAACCCAACCCCTAACACTAAAAATGCACTTGATTCTAACCCTAATCCTAACCCTAACCCTCACCCTAACACTGACCCTCGATTCTACGAAAGCTAACCCTATACCTAACTCTAACCCTAACACTACCCTTAAATGCACTCGATTCTAACCCTCACCCTAAACATAACCCTGACCCTAACCCTAATTCTAACCCTAAATGCACTGGATTCTAACCATCACTCTAACCCGAAATGAGCTCGATTCTAACCCTAACACTAAATCGACAATTTCAACACTATCCCTAAGCCTAAGTGCACTGGATGCTATCCCAAAAGCCATTCCTGACCCGAAGCCTAACGCTAAACCTCGATTCTACCAACACAAACCTTAACCCTAACCCCTAACCCCAACCCTAACACTAAAAATGCGCTTGATTCTAACCCTAAACCAAACCCTCTCCCTAACCCTAACACTAACCCTCGATTCTACGAAGGCTAACCCTATACCTAACTCTAACCTTAACACTATCCTTAAATGCACTCGATTCTAACCCTCACCCTAAACATAACCCTAACCCTAACCCTAATCCTAACCCTAAATGCAGTGGATTCTAACCATAACTCTAACCCTAATGTGCTCGATTATAACCCTAACACTAAATCATCAATCTCAACATTAAGCCTAACCCTAAATGCACTCAACTCGAACCCAAAAGGCAATCCTGACCCTAAGCCTTACCCTAAACCTCGATTCTACCAACACAAACCCTAACCCTAATCCTAACCCTACTCCTACCCCTACCTCTATATGCACTCTAACCCTAACCCTAACCCAACCCCTAACACTAAAAATGCACTTGATTCTAACCCTAATCCTAACCCTAACCCTCACCCTAACACTGACCCTCGATTCTACGAAAGCTAACCCTATACCTAACTCTAACCCTAACACTACCCTTAAATGCACTCGATTCTAACCCTCACCCTAAACATAACCCTGACCCTAACCCTAATTCTAACCCTAAATGCACTGGATTCTAACCATCACTCTAACCCGAAATGAGCTCGATTCTAACCCTAACACTAAATCGACAATTTCAACACTATCCCTAAGCCTAAGTGCACTGGATGCTATCCCAAAAGCCATTCCTGACCCGAAGCCTAACGCTAAACCTCGATTCTACCAACACAAACCTTAACCCTAATCCTAACCCTACCCCTACCACTAGCCCTAAAAGCACTTTAACCCTAAGCCTCACCCTAACGCTAACACTAAAACTGTGCTTGATTCTAACCCTAACCCTCACCCTAAGGTTAACCCTCGATTCTACGAAAGCTAACCCTAAACCGAACTCTAACCCTAGCACTATCTTTAAATGCACTCGATTCTAAACCTCACGCTAAACATAACCCTGACCCTAACCCTAATTCTAACCCTAAATGCAGTGGATTCTAACCATAACTCTAACCCTAATGTGCTCGATTATAACCCTAACACTAAATCATCAATCTCAACATTAAGCCTAACCCTAAATGCACTCAACTCTCACCCAAAAGGCAATCCGGACCCTACGCCTAACCCTAAATCTCGATTCTACCACCAGAAACCGTAACCCTAATCCTAACCCTACTCCTACCCCTACCCCTGAATGCACTCTAATCGTAAGCCTACCCCAACCCTAATACTAAAAATGCGCTTGATTCTAAACCGAACCCGAACCCTAACCCTAACCCTAACCCTCGATTCTACGAAACCTCACCCTAAACCTAACTCTAACACTAACACGATCCTTAAGCACTCTCGATTCAAACCCTGACCCTAATAACTCTTACCCTACCCCTAACCCTAACCCTAACCCTAAATGCACTGAATTCTAACCATTACTATATCCCTAAATGTGCTTGATTCTAACGCTGAAACTAAATCATCAATTTCAACAGTAACCCTAAGCCTAAATGCTCTGAATTATGACCCAAAATGCTCTCCTGACCCTAAGCCTAAGCCAAAACCTCGATTCTACCAACACAAACCCTAACCCGAATCCTAACCCAACTCCTCCCTACCCCTAAATGCACTCAAACCCTAAACCTAACCCCAACCCTAACACTAAAAATGCGCTTGATTCTAACCCTAAACCTAACCCTCTCCCTAACCCTAACACTAACCCTCGATTCTACGAAGGCTAACCCTATACCTAACTCTAACCTTAACACTATCCTTAAATGCACTCGATTCTAACCCTCACCCTAAACATAACCCTGACCCTAACCCTAATTCTAACCCTAAATGCAGTGGATTCTAACCATAACTCTAACCCTAATGTGCTCGATTATAACCCTAACACTAAATCATCAATCTCACATTAAGCCTAACCCTAAATGCACTCAACTCTAACCCAAAAGGCAATCCGGACCCTACGCCTAACCCTAAATCTCGATTCTACCACCAGAAACCGTAACCCTAATCCTTACCCTACTCCTAACCCTACCCCTGAATGCACTCTAATCGTAAGCCTACCCCAACCCTAATACTAAAAATGCGCTTGATTCTAAACCGAACCCGAACCCTAACCCTAACCCTAACCCTCGATTCTACGAAACCTCACCCTAAACCTAACTCTAACACTAACACTATCCTTAAGTACTCTCGATTCAAACCCTGACCCTAATAACTCTTACCCTACCCCTAACCCTAACCCTAACCCTAAATGCACTGAATTCTAACCATAACTATATCCCTAAATGTGCTTGATTCTAACGCTGAAACTAAATCATCAATTTCAACAGTAACCCTAAGCCTAAATGCTCTGAATTATGACCCAAAATGCTCTCCTGACCCTAAGCCTAAGCCAAAACCTCGATTCTACCAACACAAACCCTAACCCGAATCCTAACCCAACTCCTCCCCTACCCCTAAATGCACTCAAACCCTAACCCTAACCCCAACCCTAACACTAAAAATGCGCTTGATTCTAACCCTAAACCTAACCCTCTCCCTAACCCTAACACTAACCCTCGATTCTACGAAGGCTAACCCTATACCTAACTCTAACCTTAACACTATCCTTAAATGCACTCGATTCTAACCCTCACCCTAAACATAACCCTAACCCTAACCCTAATCCTGACCCTAAATGCAGTGGATTCTAACCATAACTCTAACCCTAATGTGCTCGATTATAACCCTAACACTAAATCATCAATCTCAACATTAAGCCTAACCCTAAATGCACTCAACTCTAACCCAAAAGGCAATCCAGACCCTAAGCCTAACCCTAAACCTCGATTCTACCAACACAAACCCCTAACCCTAATCCTAACCCTACTCCTATCCCTACCTCTATATGCACTCTAACCCTAACCCTAACCCAACGCCTAACACTAAAAATGCACTTGATTCTAACCCTAATCCTAACCCTAACCCTCACCCTAACACTGACCTTCGATTCTACGAAAGCTAACCCTATACCTAACTCTAACCTTAACACTATCCTTAAATGCACTCGATTCTAACCCTCACCCTAAACATAACCCTAACCCTAACCCTAATCCTAACCCTAAATGCAGTGGATTCTAACCATAACTCTAACCCTAATGTGCTCGATTATAACCCTAACACTAAATCATCAATCTCAACATTAAGCCTAACCCTAAATGCACTCAACTCTAACCCAAAAGGCAATCCTGACCCTAAGCCTAACCCTAAACCTCGATTCTACCAACACAAACCCTAACCCTAATCCTAACCCTACTCCTATCCCTACCTCTATATGCACTCTAACCCTAACCCTAACCCAACCCCTAACACTAAAAATGCACTTGATTCTAACCCTAATCCTAACCCTAACCCTCACCCTAACACTGACCTTCGATTCTACGAAAGCTAACCCTATACCTAACTCTAACCCTAACACTATCCTTAAATGCACTCGATTCTAACCCTCACCCTAAACATAACCCTGACCCTAACCCTAATTCTAACCCTAAATGCACTGGATTCTAACCATCACTCTAACCCGAAATGAGCTCGATTCTAACCCTAACACTATATTGACAATTTCAACACTATCCCTAAGCCAAGTGCACTGGATTCTAACCCAAAAGCCATTCCTGACCCTAAGCCTAAGCCTAAACCTCGATTCTACTAACACAAACCTTAACCCTAATCCTAACCCTACGCCTACCACTAGCCCTAAAAGCACTTTATCCCTAACCCTCACCCTAACGCTAACACTAAAACTGTGCTTGATTCTAACCCTAACCCTCACCCTAAGGCTAACCCTCGATTCTACGAAAGCTAACCCTAAACAGAACTCTAACCCTAGCACTATCTTTAAATGCTCTCGATTCTAACCCTCACCCTAAACCTAACCCTAACCCTAAACCTAACCCTAATCCTAACAATAAATGCACTGAATTCTAATCATAACTCTATCCCTAAATGTGCTTGGTTGTAACGCTAAAACTAAATCATCAATTTCAACACTAACCCTAAGCCTAAATGCTCTGAATTATGACCCAAAATGCTCTCCTGACCCTAAGCCTCACCCAAAACCTCGAGTCTACCAACACAAACCCTAAGCCTAATCCCAATCCTATCGCTACCCCTACCTCTAAATGCTCTCTAACCCTAACACTAACCCTAACCCTAACAATAAAAAGGCGCGTGATTCTAACCCCTACCCTACCCCTAACCCTAACCCTAACCCTAGCGAATTGTAACCATAAATCTAACCCTAAATGTTCTCGATTCTAACCCTAACACTAAATCGTCAATCTCATCATTAACTCTAACGCGGAATGCACTCGATTCTAACCCAAAATGCAATCCGGACCCTACGCCTAACCCTAAATCTCGATTCTACCACCAGAAACCGTAACCCTAATCCTAACCCTACTCCTATCCCTACCTCTATATGCACTCTAACCCTAACCCTAACCCAACCCCTAACACTAAAAATGCACTTGATTCTAACCCTAATCCTAACCCTAACCCTCACCCTAACACTAACCCTCGATTCTACGAAGGCTAACCTCTATACCTAACTCTAACCCTAACACTATCCTTAAATGCACTCGATTCTAACCCTCACCCTAAACATAACCCTGACCCTAACCCTAATTCTAACCCTAAATGCAGTGGATTCTAACCATAACTCTAACCCTAATGTGCTCGATTATAACCCTAACACTAAATCATCAATCTCAACATTAAGCCTAACCTTAAATGCACTCAACTCTAACCCAAAAGGCAATCCGGACCCTACGCCTAACCCTAAATCTCGATTCTACCACCAGAAACCGTAACCCTAATCCTTACCCTACTCCTACCCCTACCCCTGAATGCACTCTAATCGTAAGCCTACCCCAAACCTAATACTAAAAATGCGCTTGATTCTAAACCGAACCCGAACCCTAACCCTAACCCTAACCCTCGATTCTACGAAACCTCACCCTAAACCTAACTCTAACACTAACACGATCCTTAAGTACTCTCGATTCAAACCCTGACCCTAATAACTCTTACCCTACCCCTAACCCTAACCCTAACCCTAAATGCACTGAATTCTAACCATAACTATATCCCTAAATGTGCTTGATTCTAACGCTGAAACTAAATCATCAATTTCAACAGTAACCCTAAGCCTAAATGCTCTGAATTATGACCCAAAATGCTCTCCTGACCCTAAGCCTAAGCCAAAACCTCGATTCTACCAACACAAACCCTAACCCGAATCCTAACCCAACTCCTCCCCTACCCCTAAATGCACTCAAACCCTAACCCTAACCCCAACCCTAACACTAAAAATGCGCTTGATTCTAACCCTAAACCAAACCCTCTCCCTAACCCTAACACTAACCCTCGATTCTACGAAGGCTAACCCTTTACCTAACTCTAACCTTAACACTATCCTTAAATGCACTCGATTCTAACCCTCACCCTAAACATAACCCTAACCCTAACCCTAATCCTAACCCTAAATGCAGTGGATTCTAACCATAACTCTAACCCTAATGTGCTCGATTATAACCCTAACACTAAATCATCAATCTCAACATTAAGCCTAACCCTAAATGCACTCAACTCTAACCCAAAAGGCAATCCTGACCCTAAGCCTAACCCTAAACCTCGATTCTACCAACACAAACCCTAACCCTAATCCTAACCCCTACTCCTATCCCTACCTCTATATGCACTCTAACCCTAACCCTAACCCAACGCCTAACACTAAAAATGCACTTGATTCTAACCCTAATCCTAACCCTAACCCTCACCCTAACACTGACCTTCGATTCTACGAAAGCTAACCCTATACCTAACTCTAACCTTAACACTATCCTTAAATGCACTCGATTCTAACCCTCACCCTAAACATAACCCTAACCCTCACCCTAATCCTAACCCTAAATGCACTGGATTCTAACCATAACTCTAACCCTAATGTGCTCGATTATAACCCTAACACTAAATCATCAATCTCAACATTAAGCCTAACCCTAAATGCACTCAACTCTAACCCAAAAGCAATCCTGACCCTAAGCCTAACCCTAAACCTCGATTCTACCAACACAAACCCTAACCCTAATCCTAACCCTACTCCTATCCCTACCTCTATATGCACTCTAACCCTAACCCTAACCCAACCCCTAACACTAAAAATGCACTTGATTCTAACCCTAATCCTAACCCTAACCCTCACCCTAACACTGACCTTCGATTCTACGAAAGCTAACCCTATACCTAACTCTAACCCTAACACTATCCTTAAATGCACTCGATTCTAACCCTCACCCTAAACATAACCCTAACCCTCACCCTAATCCTAACCCTAAATGCAGTGGATTCTAACCATAACTCTAACCCTAATGTGCTCGATTATAACCCTAACACTAAATCATCAATCTCAACATTAAGCCTAACCCTAAATGCACTCAACTCGAACCCAAAAGGCAATCCTGACCCTAAGCCTAACCCTAAACCTCGATTCTACCAACACAAACCCTAACCCTAATCCTAACCCTACTCCTATCCCTACCTCTATATGCACTCTAACCCTAACCCTAACCCAACCCCTAACACTAAAAATGCACTTGATTCTAACCCTAATCCTAACCCTAACCCTCACCCTAACACTGACCTTCGATTCTACGAAAGCTAACCCTATACCTAACTCTAACCCTAACACTATCCTTAAATGCACTCGATTCTAACCCTCACCCTAAACATAACCCTGACCCTAACCCTAATTCTAACCCTAAATGCACTGGATTCTAACCATCACTCTAACCCGAAATGAGCTCGATTCTAACCCTAACACTAAATCGACAATTTCAACACTATCCCTAAGCCTAAGTGCACTGGATTCTAACCCAAAAGCCATTCCTGACCCTAAACCTAACCCTAAACCTCGATTCTACCAACACAAACCTTAACCCTAATATTAACCCTACCCCTACCACTAGCCCTAAAAGCACTTTAACCCTAACCCTCACCCTAACGCTAACACTAAAACTGTGCTTGATTCTAACCCTAACCCTCACCCTAAGGCTAACCCTCGATTCTACGAAAGCTAACCCTAAACCGAACTCTAACCCTAGCACTATCTTTAAATGCTCTCGATTCTAACCCTCACCCTAAACCTAACCCTAACCCTAAACCTAACCCTAATCTAACAATAAATGCACTAAATTCTAATCATAACTCTATCCCTAAATGTGCTTGGTTCTAACGCTAAAACTAAATCATCAATTTCAACACTAACCCTAAGCCTAAATGCTCTGAATTATGACCCAAAATGCTCTCCTGACCCTAAGCCTCACCCAAAACCTCGAGTCTACCAACACAAACCCTAACCCTAATCCCAATCCTATCGCTACCCCCTACCTCTAAATGCTCTCTAACCCTAACACTAACCCTAACCCTAACACTAAAAAGGCGCGTGATTCTAACCCCTACCCTACCCCTAACCTAACCCTAACCCTAGCGAATTGTAACCATAACTCTAACCCTAAATGTTCTCGATTCTAACCCTAACACTAAATCGTCAATCTCATCACTAACTCTAACGCGGAATGCACTCGATTCTAACCCAAAATGCAATCCGGACCCTACGCCTAACCCTAAATCTCGATTCTACCACCAGAAACCGTAACCCTAATCCTAACCCTACTCCTACCCCTACCTCTGAATGCACTCTAATCGTAAGCCTACCCCAACCCTAATACTAAAAATGCGCTTGATTCTAAACCGAACTCGAACCCTAACCCTAACCCTAACCCTCGATTCTACGAAACCTCACCCTAAACCTAACTCTAACACTAACATGATCCTTAAATACACTCGATTCAAACCCTGACCCTAATAACTCTTACCCTAACCCTAACCCTAACCCTAAATGCACTGAATTCTAACCATAACTATATCCCTAAATGTGCTTGATTCTAACGCTGAAACTAAATCATCAATTTCAACAGTAACCCTAAGCCTAAATGCTCTGAGTTATGACCCAAAATGCTCTCCTGACCCTAAGCCTAAGCCAAAACCTCGATTCTACCAACACAAACCCTAACCCGAATCCTAACCCAACTCCTCCCCTACCCCTAAATGCACTCAAACCCTAACCCTAACCCCAACCCTAACACTAAAAAATGCGCTTGATTCTAACCCTAATCCTAACCCTAACCCTCATCCTAACACTAACCCTCGATTCTACGAAGGCTAACCCTATACCTAACTCTAACCCTAACACTATCCTTAAATGCACTCGATTCTAACCCTCACCCTAAACATAACCCTAACCCTAACCCTAATCCTAACCCTAAATGCAGTGGATTCTAACCATAACTCTAACCCTAATGTGCTCGATTATAACCCTAACACTAAATCATCAATCTCAACATTAAGCCTAACCCTAAATGCACTCAACTCTAACCCAAAAGGCAATCCTGACCCTAAGCTAACCCTAAACCTCGATTCTACCAACACAAACCCTAACCCTAATCCTAACCCTACTCCTATCCCTACCTCTATATGCACTCTAACCCTAACCCTAACCCAACCCCTAACACTAAAAATGCACTTGATTCTAACCCTAATCCTAACCCTAACCCTCACCCTAACACTGACCCTCGATTCTACGAAAGCTAACCCTATACCTAACTCTAACCCTAACACTATCCTTAAATGCACTCGATTCTAACCCTCACCCTAAACATAACCCTGACCCTAACCCTAATTCTAACCCTAAATGCACTGGATTCTAACCATCACTCTAACCCGAAATGAGCTCGATTCTAACCCTAACACTAAATCGACAATTTCAACACTATCCCTAAGCCTAAGTGCACTGGATTCTAACCCAAAAGCCATTCCTGACCCTAAGCCTAACCCTAAACCTCGATTCTACCAACACAAACCTTAACCCTAATCCTAACCCTACCCCTACCACTAGCCCTAAAAGCACTTTAACCCTAACCCTCACCCTAACGCTAACACTAAAACTGTGCTTGATTCCAACCCTAACCCTCACCCTAAGGTTAACCCTCGATTCTACGAAAGCTAACCCTAAACCGAACTCTAACCCTAGCACTATCTTTAAATGCTCTCGATTCTAACCCTCACCCTAAACCTAACCCTAACCCTAAACCTAACCCTAATCCTAACAATAAATGCACTGAATTCTAATTATAACTCTATCCCTAAATGTGCTTGGTTGTAACGCTAAAACTAAATCATCAATTTCAACACTAACCCTAAGCCTAAATGCTCTGAATTATGACCCAAAATGCTCTCCTGACCCTAAGCCTCACCCAAAACCTCGAGTCTACCAACACAAACCCTAACCCTAATCCCAATCCTATCGCTACCCCTACCTCTAAATGCTCTCTAACCCTAACACTAACCCTAACCCTAACACTAAAAAGGCGCGTGATTCTAACCCCTACCCTACCCCTAACCCTAACCCTAACCCTAGCGAATTGTAACCATAACTCTAACCCTAAATGTTCTCGATTCTAACCCTAACACTAAATCGTCAATCTCATCACTAACTCTAACGCGGAATGCACTCGATTCTAACCCAAAATGCAATCCGGACCCTACGCCTAACCCTAAATCTCGATTCTACCACCAGAAACCGTAACCCTAATCGTAACCCTACTCCTACCTCTACCCCTGAATGCACTCTAATCGTAAGCCTACCCCAACCCTAATACTAAAAATGCGCTTGATTCTAAACCGAACCCGAACCCTAACCCTAACCCTAACCCTCGATTCTACGAAACCTCACCCTAAACCTAACTCTAACACTAACATGATCCTTAAATACTCTCGATTCAAACCCTGACCCTAATAACTCTTACCCTACCCCTAACCCTAACCCTAAATGCACTGAATTCTAACCATAACTATATCCCTAAATGTGCTTGATTCTAACGCTGAAACTAAATCATCAATTTCAACAGTAACCCTAAGCCTAAATGCTCTGAATTATGACCCAAAATGCTCTCCTGACCCTAAGCCTAAGCCAAAACCTCGATTCTACCAACACAAACCCTAACCCGAATCCTAACCCAACTCCTCCCCTACCCCTAAATGCACTCAAACCCTAACCCTAACCCCAACCCTAACACTAAAAATGCGCTTGATTCTAACCCTAAACCAAACCCTCTCCCTAACCCTAACACTAACCCTCGATTCTACGAAGGCTAACCCTATACCTAACTCTAACCTTAACACTATCCTTAAATGCACTCGATTCTAACCCTCACCCTAAACATAACCCTAACCCTAACCCTAATCCTAACCCTAAATGCAGTGGATTCTAACCATAACTCTAACCCTAATGTGCTCGATTATAACCCTAACACTAAATCATCAATCTCAACATTAAGCCTAACCCTAAATGCACTCAACTCGAACCCAAAAGGCAATCCTGACCCTAAGCCTAACCCTAAACCTCGATTCTACCAACACAAACCCTAACCCTAATCCTAACCCTACTCCTATCCCTACCTCTATATGCACTCTAACCCTAACCTTAACCCAAACCCTAACACTAAAAATGCACTTGATTCTAACCCTAATCCTAACCCTAACCCTCACCCTAACACTGACCTTCGATTCTACGAAAGCTAACCCTATACCTAACTCTAACCCTAACACTATCCTTAAATGCACTCGATTCTAACCCTCACCCTAAACATAACCCTGACCCTAACCCTAATTCTAACCCTAAATGCACTGGATTCTAACCATCAGTCTAACCCGAAATGAGCTCGATTCTAACCCTAACACTAAATCGACAATTTCAACACTATCCCTAAGCCTAAGTGCACTGGATTCTAACCCAAAAGGCATTCCTGACCCTAAGCCTAACCCTAAACCTCGATTCTACCAACACAAACCTTAACCCTAATCTTAACCCTACCCCTACCACTAGCCCTAAAAGCACTTTAACCCTAACCCTCACCCTAACGCTAACACTAAAACTGTGCTTGATTCTAACCCTAACCCTCACCCTAAGGCTAACCCTCGATTCTACGAAAGCTAACCCTAAACAGAACTCTAACCCTAGCACTATCTTTAAATGCTCTCGATTCTAACCCTCACCCTAAACCTAACCCTAAACCTAACCCTAATCTAACAATAAATGCACTAAATTCTAATCATAACTCTATCCCTAAATGTGCTTGGTTCTAACGCTAAAACTAAATCATCAATTTCAACACTAACCCTAAGCCTAAATGCTCTGAATTATGACCCAAAATGCTCTCCTGACCCTAAGCCTCACCCAAAACCTCGAGTCTACCAACACAAACCCTAACCCTAATCCCAATCCTATCGCTACCCCTACCTCTAAATGCTCTCTAACCCTAACACTAACCCTAACCCTAACACTAAAAAGGCGCATGATTCTAACCCCTACCCTACCCCTAACCCTAACCCTAACCCTAGCGAATTGTAACCATAACTCTAACCCTAAATGTTCTCGATTCTAACCCTAACACTAAATCGTCAATCTCATCACTAACTCTAACGCGGAATGCACTCGATTCTAACCCAAAATGCAATCCGGACCCTACGCCTAACCCTAAATCTCGATTCTCCCACCAGAAACCGTAACCCTAATCCTAACCCTACTCCTACCCCTACCCCTGAATGCACTCTAATCGTAAGCCTACCCCAACCCTAATACTAAAAATGCGCTTGATTCTAAACCGAACTCGAACCCTAACCCTAACCCTAACCCTCGATTCTACGAAACCTCACCCTAAACCTAACTCTAACACTAACACGATCCTTAAATACTCTCGATTCAAACCCTGACCATAATAACTCTTACCCTAACCCTAACCCTAACCCTAAATGCACTGAATTCTAACCATAACTATATCCCTAAATGTGCTTGATTCTAACGCTGAAACTAAATCATCAATTTCAACAGTAACCCTAAGCCTAAATGCTCTGAATTATGACCCAAAATGCTCTCCTGACCCTAAGCCTAAGCCAAAACCTCGATTCTACCAACACAAACCCTAACCCGAATCCTAACCCAACTCCTCCCCTACCCCTAAATGCACTGAAACCCTAACCCTAACCCCAACCATAACACTAAAAATGCGCTTGACTCTAACCCTAATCCTAACCCTAACCCTCATCCTAACACTAACCCTCGATTCTACGAAGGCTAACCCTATACCTAACTCTAACCCTAACACTATCCTTAAATGCACTCGATTCTAACCCTCACCCTAAACATAACCCTAACCCTAACCCTAATCCTAACCCTAAATGCAGTGGATTCTAACCATAACTCTAACCCTAATGTGCTCGATTATAACCCTAACACTAAATCATCAATCTCAACATTAAGCCTAACACTAAATGCACTCAACTCTAACCCAAAAGGCAATCCTGACCCTAAGCCTAACCCTAAACCTCGATTCTACCAACACAAACCCTAACCCTAATCCTAACCCTACTCCTATCCCTACCTCTATATGCACTCTAACCCTAACCCTAACCCAACCCCTAACACTAAAAATGCACTTGATTCTAACCCTAATCCTAACCCTAACCCTCACCCTAACACTGACCTTCGATTCTACGAAAGCTAACCCTATACCTAACTCTAACCCTAACACTATCCTTAAATGCACTCGATTCTAACCCTCACCCTAAACATAACCCTGACCCTAACCCTAATTCTAACCCTAAATGCACTGGATTCTAACCATCACTCTAACCCGAAATGAGCTCGATTCTAACCCTAACACTAAATCGACAATTTCAACACTATCCCTAAGCCTAAGTGCACTGGATTCTAACCCAAAAGCCATTCCTGACCCTAAGCCTATCCCTAAACCTCGATTCTACCAACACAAACCTTAACCCTAATCCTAACCCTACCCCTATCACTAGCCCTAAAAGCACTTTAACCCTAACCCTCACCCTAACGCTAACACTAAAACTGTGCTTGATTCTAACCCTAACCCTCACCCTAAGGCTAACCCTCGATTCTACGAAAGCTAACCCTAAACAGAACTCTAACCCTAGCACTATCTTTAAATGCTCTCGATTCTAACCCTCACCCTAAACCTAACCCTAAACCTAACCCTAATCTAACAATAAATGCACTAAATTCTAATCATAACTCTATCCCTAAATGTGCTTGGTTCTAACGCTAAAACTAAATCATCAATTTCAACACTAACCCTAAGCCTAAATGCTCTGAATTATGACCCAAAATGCTCTCCTGACCCTAAGCCTCACCCAAAACCTCGAGTCTACCAACACAAACCCTAACCCTAATCCCAATCCTATCGCTACCCCTACCTCTAAATGCTCTCTAACCCTAACACTAACCCTAACCCTAACACTAAAAAGGCGCATGATTCTAACCCCTACCCTACCCCTAACCCTAACCCTAACCCTAGCGAATTGTAACCATAACTCTAACCCTAAATGTTCTCGATTCTAACCCTAACACTAAATCGTCAATCTCATCACTAACTCTAACGCGGAATGCACTCGATTCTAACCCAAAATGCAATCCGGACCCTACGCCTAACCCTAAATCTCGATTCTCCCACCAGAAACCGTAACCCTAATCCTAACCCTACTCCTACCCCTACCCCTGAATGCACTCTAATCGTAAGCCTACCCCAACCCTAATACTAAAAATGCGCTTGATTCTAAACCGAACTCGAACCCTAACCCTAACCCTAACCCTCGATTCTACGAAACCTCACCCTAAACCTAACTCTAACACTAACACGATCCTTAAATACTCTCGATTCAAACCCTGACCATAATAACTCTTACCCTAACCCTAACCCTAACCCTAAATGCACTGAATTCTAACCATAACTATATCCCTAAATGTGCTTGATTCTAACGCTGAAACTAAATCATCAATTTCAACAGTAACCCTAAGCCTAAATGCTCTGAATTATGACCCAAAATGCTCTCCTGACCCTAAGCCTAAGCCAAAACCTCGATTCTACCAACACAAACCCTAACCCGAATCCTAACCCAACTCCTCCCCTACCCCTAAATGCACTGAAACCCTAACCCTAACCCCAACCCTAACACTAAAAATGCGCTTGACTCTAACCCTAATCCTAACCCTAACCCTCATCCTAACACTAACCCTCGATTCTACGAAGGCTAACCCTATACCTAACTCTAACCCTAACACTATCCTTAAATGCACTCGATTCTAACCCTCACCCTAAACATAACCCTAACCCTAACCCTAATCCTAACCCTAAATGCAGTGGATTCTAACCATAACTCTAACCCTAATGTGCTCGATTATAACCCTAACACTAAATCATCAATCTCAACATTAAGCCTAACACTAAATGCACTCAACTCTAACCCAAAAGGCAATCCTGACCCTAAGCCTAACCCTAAACCTCGATTCTACCAACACAAACCCTAACCCTAATCCTAACCCTACTCCTATCCCTACCTCTATATGCACTCTAACCCTAACCCTAACCCAACCCCTAACACTAAAAATGCACTTGATTCTAACCCTAATCCTAACCCTAACCCTCACCCTAACACTGACCTTCGATTCTACGAAAGCTAACCCTATACCTAACTCTAACCCTAACACTATCCTTAAATGCACTCGATTCTAACCCTCACCCTAAACATAACCCTGACCCTAACCCTAATTCTAACCCTAAATGCACTGGATTCTAACCATCACTCTAACCCGAAATGAGCTCGATTCTAACCCTAACACTAAATCGACAATTTCAACACTATCCCTAAGCCTAAGTGCACTGGATTCTAACCCAAAAGCCATTCCTGACCCTAAGCCTATCCCTAAACCTCGATTCTACCAACACAAACCTTAACCCTAATCCTAACCCTACCCCTACCACTAGCCCTAAAAGCACTTTAACCCTAACCCTCACCCTAACGCTAACACTAAAACTGTGCTTGATTCTAACCCTAACCCTCACCCTAAGGCTAACCCTCGATTCTACGAAAGCTAACCCTAAACCGAACTCTAACCCTAGCACTATCTTTAAATGCTCTCGATTCTAACCCTCACCCTAAACCTAACCCTAAACCTAACCCTAATCTAACAATAAATGCACTAAATTCTAATCATAACTCTATCCCTAAATGTGCTTGGTTCTAACGCTGAAACTAAATCATCAATTTCAACACTAACCCTAAGCCTAAATGCTCTGAATTATGACCCAAAATGCTCTCCTGACCCTAAGCCTCACCCAAAACCTCGAGTCTACCAACACAAACCCTAACCCTAATCCCAATCCTATCGCTACCCCTACCTCTAAATGCTCTCTAACCCTAACACTAACCCTAACCCTAACACTAAAAAGGCGCGTGATTCTAACCCCTACCCTACCCCTAACCCTAACCCTAACCCTAGCGAATTGTAACCATAACTCTAACCCTAAATGTTCTCGATTCTAACCCTAACACTAAATCGTCAATCTCATCACTAACTCTAACGCGGAATGCACTCGATTCTAACCCAAAATGCAATCCGGACCCTACGCCTAACCCTAAATCTCGATTCTACCACCAGAAACCGTAACCCTAATCCTAACCCTACTCCTACCCCTACCCCTGAATGCACTCTAATCGTAAGCCTACCCCAACCCTAATACTAAAAATGCGCTTGATTCTAAACCGAACTCGAACCCTAACCCTAACCCTAACCCTCGATTCTACGAAACCTCACCCTAAACCTAACTCTAACACTAACACGATCCTTAAATACTCTCGATTCAAACCCTGACCCTAATAACTCTTACCCTAACCCTAACCCTAACCCTAAATGCACTGAATTCTAACCATAACTATATCCCTAAATGTGCTTGATTCTAACGCTGAAACTAAATCATCAATTTCAACAGTAACCCTAAGCCTAAATGCTCTGAATTATGACCCAAAATGCTCTCCTGACCCTAAGCCTAAGCCAAAACCTCGATTCTACCAACACAAACCCTAACCCGAATCCTAACCCAACTCCTCCCCTACCCCTAAATGCACTCAAACCCTAACCCTAACCCCAACCCTAACACTAAAAATGCGCTTGATTCTAACCCTAATCCTAACCCTAACCCTCATCCTAACACTAACCCTCGATTCTACGAAGGCTAACCCTATACCTAACTCTAACCCTAACACTATCCTTAAATGCACTCGATTCTAACCCTCACCCTAAACATAACCCTAACCCTAACCCTAATCCTAACCCTAAATGCAGTGGATTCTAACCATAACTCTAACCCTAATGTGCTCGATTATAACCCTAACACTAAATCATCAATCTCAACATTAAGCCTAACCCTAAATGCACTCAACTCTAACCCAAAAGGCAATCCTGACCCTAAGCCTAACCCTAAACCTCGATTCTACCAACACAAACCCTAACCCTAATCCTAACCCTACTCCTACCCCTACCTCTATATGCACTCTAACCCTAACCCTAACCCAACCCCTAACACTAAAAATGCACTTGATTCTAACCCTAATCCTAACCCTAACCCTCACCCTAACACTGACCCTCGATTCTACGAAAGCTAACTCTATACCTAACTCTAACCCTAACACTATCCTTAAATGCACTCGATTCTAACCCTCACCGTAAACATAACCCTGACCCTAACCCTAATTCTAACCCTAAATGCACTGGATTCTAACCATCACTCTACCCCGAAATGAGCTCGATTCTAACCCTAACACTAAATCGACAATTTCAACACTATCCCTAAGCCTAAGTGCACTGGATGCTATCCCAAAAGCCATTCCTGACCCGAAGCCTAACGCTAAACCTCGATTCTACCAACACAAACCTTAACCCTAATCCTAACCCTACCCCTACCACTAGCCCTAAAAGCACTTTAACCCTAACCCTCACCCTAACGCTAACACTAAAACTGTGCTTGATTCTAACCCTAACCCTCACCCTAAGGTTAACCCTCGATTCTACGAAAGCTAACCCTAAACCGAACTCTAACCCTAACACTATCCTTAAATGCACTCGATTCTAACCCTCACCCTAAACATAACCCTGACCCTAACCCTAATTCTAACCCTAAATGCAGTGGATTCTAACCATAACTCTAACCCTAATGTGCTCGATTATAACCCTAACACTAAATCATCAATCTCAACATTAAGCCTAACCCTAAATGCACTCAACTCTAACCCAAAAGGCAATCCGGACCCTACGCCTAACCCTAAATCTCGATTCTACCACCAGAAACCGTAACCCTAATCCTTACCCTACTCCTAACCCTACCCCTGAATGCACTCTAATCGTAAGCCTACCCCAAACCTAATACTAAAAATGCGCTTGATTCTAACCCGAACCCGAACCCTAACCCTAACCCTAACCCTCGATTCTACGAAACCTCACCCTAAACCTAATTCTAACACTAACACGATCCTTAAGTACTCTCGATTCAAACCTGACCCTAATAACTCTTACCCTACCCCTAACCCTAACCCTAACCCTAAATGCACTGATTTCTAACCATAACTATATCCCTAAATGTGCTTGATTCTAACGCTGAAACTAAATCATCAATTTCAACAGTAACCCTAAGCCTAAATGCTCTGAATTATGACCCAAAATGCTCTCCTGACCCTAAGCCTAAGCCAAAACCTCGATTCTACCAACACAAACCCTAACCCGAATCCTAACCCAACTCCTCCCCTACCCCTAAATGCACTCAAACCCTAACCCTAACCCCAACCCTAACACTAAAAATGCGCTTGATTCTAACCCTAATCCTAACCCTAACCCTCACCCTAACACTAACCCTCGATTCTACGAAGGCTAACCCTATACCTAACTCTAACCTTAACACTATCCTTAAATGCACTCGATTCTAACCCTCACCCTAAACATAACCCTAACCCTAACCCTAATCCTAACCCTAAATGCAGTGGATTCTAACCATAACTCTAACCCTAATGTGCTCGATTATAACCCTAACACTAAATCATCAATCTCAACATTAAGCCTAACCCTAAATGCACTCAACTCTAACCCAAAAGGCAATCCGGACCATACGCCTAACCCTAAATCTCGATTCTACCACCAGAAACCGTAACCCTAATCCTTACCCTACTCCTAACCCTACCCCTGAATGCACTCTAATCGTAAGCCTACCCCAACCCTAATACTAAAAATGCGCTTGATTCTAAACCGAACCCGAACCCTAACCCTAACCCTAACCCTCGATTCTACGAAACCTCACCCTAAACCTAACTCTAACACTAACACGATCCTTAAGTACTCTCGATTCAAACCCTGACCCTAATAACTCTTACCCTACCCCTAACCCTAACCCTAACCCTAAATGCACTGAATTCTAACCATAACTATATCCCTAAATGTGCTTGATTCTAACGCTGAAACTAAATCATCAATTTCAACAGTAACCCTAAGCCTAAATGCTCTGAATTATGACCCAAAATGCTCTCCTGACCCTAAGCCTAAGCCAAAACCTCGATTCTACCAACACAAACCCTAACCCGAATCCTAACCCAACTCCTCCCCTACCCCTAAATGCACTCAAACCCTAACCCTAACCCCAACCCTAACACTAAAAATGCGCTTGATTCTAACCCTAAACCTAACCCTCTCCCTAACCCTAACACTAACCCTCGATTCTACGAAGGCTAACCCTATACCTAACTCTAACCTTAACACTA
Organism: Notamacropus eugenii; assembly: GCF_028372415.1. NCBI lineage: Eukaryota > Metazoa > Chordata > Mammalia > Diprotodontia > Macropodidae > Notamacropus > Notamacropus eugenii. Next base: position 30,666 of record NW_027325350.1, on the reverse strand, counting down.
TCCTTAAATGCACTCGATTCTAACCCTCACCCTAAACATAACCCTAACCCTAACCCTAATCCTAACCCTAAATGCAGTGGATTCTAACCATAACTCTAACCCTAATGTGCTCGATTATAACCCTAACACTAAATCATCAATCTCAACATTAAGCCTAACCCTAAATGCACTCAACTCTAACCCAAAAGGCAATCCTGACCCTAAGCCTAACCCTAAACCTCGATTCTACCAACACAAACCCTAACCCTAATCCTAACCCTACTCCTACCCCTACCTCTATATGCACTCTAACCCTAACCCTAACCCAACCCCTAACACTAAAAATGCACTTGATTCTAACCCTAATCCTAACCCTAACCCTCACCCTAACACTGACCCTCGATTCTACGAAAGCTAACCCTATACCTAACTCTAACCCTAACACTATCCTTAAATGCACTCGATTCTAACCCTCACCGTAAACATAACCCTGACCCTAACCCTAATTCTAACCCTAAATGCACTGCATTCTAACCATGACTCTAACCCGAAATGAGCTCGATTCTAACCCTAACACTAAATCGACAATTTCAACACTATCCCTAAGCCTAAGTGCACAGGATGCTATCCCAAAAGCCATTCCTGACCCGAAGCCTAACGCTAAACCTCGATTCTACCAACCAAACCTTAACCCTAATCCTAACCCTACCCCTACCACTAGCCCTAAAAGCACTTTAACCCTAAGCCTCACCCTAACGCTAACACTAAAACTGTGCTTGATTCTAACCCTAACCCTCACCCTAAGGTTAACCCTCGATTCTACGAAAGCTAACCCTAAACCGAACTCTAACCCTAGCACTATCTTTAAATGCACTCGATTCTAACCCTCACGCTAAACATAACCCTGACCCTAACCCTAATTCTAACCCTAAATGCAGTGGATTCTAACCATAACTCTAACCCTAATGTGCTCGATTATAACCCTAACACTAAATCATCAATCTCAACATTAAGCCTAACCCTAAATGCACTCAACTCTCACCCAAAAGGCAATCCGGACCCTACGCCTAACCCTAAATCTCGATTCTACCACCAGAAACCGTAACCCTAATCCTAACCCTACTCCTACCCCTACCCCTGAATGCACTCTAATCGTAAGCCTACCCCAACCCTAATACTAAAAATGCGCTTGATTCTAAACCGAACCCGAACCCTAACCCTAACCCTAACCCTCGATTCTACGAAACCTCACCCTAAACCTAACTCTAACACTAACACGATCCTTAAGTACTCTCGATTCAAACCCTGACCCTAATAACTCTTACCCTACCCCTAACCCTAACCCTAACCCTAAATGCACTGAATTCTAACCATTACTATATCCCTAAAGGTGCTTGATTCTAACGCTGAAACTAAATCATCAATTTCAACAGTAACCCTAAGCCTAAATGCTCTGAATTATGACCCAAAATGCTCTCCTGACCCTAAGCCTAAGCCAAAACCTCGATTCTACCAACACAAACCCTAACCCGAATCCTAACCCAACTCCTCCCCTACCCCTAAATGCACTCAAACCCTAACCCTAACCCCAACCCTAACACTAAAAATGCGCTTGATTCTAACCCTAAACCTAACCCTCTCCCTAACCCTAACACTAACCCTCGATTCTACGAAGGCTAACCCTATACCTAACTCTAACCTTAACACTATCCTTAAATGCACTCGATTCTAACCCTCACCCTAAACATAACCCTGACCCTAACCCTAATTCTAACCCTAAATGCAGTGGATTCTAACCATAACTCTAACCCTAATGTGCTCGATTATAACCCTAACACTAAATCATCAATCTCAACATTAAGCCTAACCCTAAATGCACTCAACTCTAACCCAAAAGGCAATCCGGACCATACGCCTAACCCTAAATCTCGATTCTACCACCAGAAACCGTAACCCTAATCCTTACCCTACTCCTAACCCTACCCCTGAATGCACTCTAATCATAAGCCTACCCCAACCCTAATACTAAAAATGCGCTTGATTTTAAACCGAACCCGAACCCTAACCCTAACCCTAACCCTCGATTCTACGAAACCTCACCCTAAACCTAACTCTAACACTAACACGATCCTTAAGTACTCTCGATTCAAACCCTGACCCTAATAACTCTTACCCTACCCCTACCCCTAACCCTAACCCTAAATGCACTGAATTCTAACCATAACTATATCCCTAAATGTGCTTGATTCTAACGCTAAAACTAAATCATCAATTTCAACAGTAACCCTAAGCCTAAATGCTCTGAATTATGACCCAAAATGCTCTCCTGACCCTAAGCCTAAGCCAAAACCTCGATTCTACCAACACAAACCCTAACCCGAATCCTAACCCAACTCCTCCCCTACCCCTAAATGCACTCAAACCCTAACCCTAACCCCAACCCTAACACTAAAAATGCGCTTGATTCTAACCCTAAACCTAACCCTCTCCCTAACCCTAACACTAACCCTCGATTCTACGAAGGCTAACCCTATACCTAACTCTAACCTTAACACTATCCTTAAATGCACTCGATTCTAACCCTCACCCTAAACATAACCCTAACCCTAACCCTAATCCTAACCCTAAATGCAGTGGATTCTAACCATAACTCTAACCCTAATGTGCTCGATTATAACCCTAACACTAAATCATCAATCTCAACATTAAGCCTAACCCTAAATGCACTCAACTCTAACCCAAAAGGCAATCCTGACCCTAAGCCTAACCCTAACCTCGATTCTACCAACACAAACCCTAACCCCTAATCCTAACCCTACTCCTACCCCTACCTCTATATGCACTCTAACCCTAACCCTAACCCAACCCCTAACACTAAAAATGCACTTGATTCTAACCCTAATCCTAACCCTAACCCTCACCCTAACACTGACCCTCGATTCTACGAAAGCTAACCCTATACCTAACTCTAACCCTAACACTATCCTTAAATGCACTCGATTCTAACCCTCACCGTAAACATAACCCTGACCCTAACCCTAATTCTAACCCTAAATGCACTGCATTCTAACCATGACTCTAACCCGAAATGAGCTCGATTCTAACCCTAACACTAAATCGACAATTTCAACACTATCCCTAAGCCTAAGTGCACAGGATGCTATCCCAAAAGCCATTCCTGACCCGAAGCCTAACGCTAAACCTCGATTCTACCAACCAAACCTTAACCCTAATCCTAACCCTACCCCTACCACTAGCCCTAAAAGCACTTTAACCCTAAGCCTCACCCTAACGCTAACACTAAAACTGTGCTTGATTCTAACCCTAACCCTCACCCTAAGGTTAACCCTCGATTCTACGAAAGCTAACCCTAAACCGAACTCTAACCCTAGCACTATCTTTAAATGCACTCGATTCTAACCCTCACGCTAAACATAACCCTGACCCTAACCCTAATTCTAACCCTAAATGCAGTGGATTCTAACCATAACTCTAACCCTAATGTGCTCGATTATAACCCTAACACTAAATCATCAATCTCAACATTAAGCCTAACCCTAAATGCACTCAACTCTCACCCAAAAGGCAATCCGGACCCTACGCCTAACCCTAAATCTCGATTCTACCACCAGAAACCGTAACCCTAATCCTAACCCTACTCCTACCCCTACCCCTGAATGCACTCTAATCGTAAGCCTACCCCCAACCCTAATACTAAAAATGCGCTTGATTCTAAACCGAACCCGAACCCTAACCCTAACCCTAACCCTCGATTCTACGAAACCTCACCCTAAACCTAACTCTAACACTAACACGATCCTTAAGTACTCTCGATTCAAACCCTGACCCTAATAACTCTTACCCTACCCCTAACCCTAACCCTAACCCTAAATGCACTGAATTCTAACCATTACTATATCCCTAAATGTGCTTGATTCTAACGCTGAAACTAAATCATCAATTTCAACAGTAACCCTAAGCCTAAATGCTCTGAATTATGACCCAAAATGCTCTCCTGACCCTAAGCCTAAGCCAAAACCTCGATTCTACCAACACAAACCCTAACCCGAATCCTAACCCAACTCCTCCCCTACCCCTAAATGCACTCAAACCCTAACCCTAACCCCAACCCTAACACTAAAAATGCGCTTGATTCTAACCCTAAACCTAACCCTCTCCCTAACCCTAACACTAACCCTCGATTCTACGAAGGCTAACCCTATACCTAACTCTAACCTTAACACTATCCTTAAATGCACTCGATTCTAACCCTCACCCTAAACATAACCCTGACCCTAACCCTAATTCTAACCCTAAATGCAGTGGATTCTAACCATAACTCTAACCCTAATGTGCTCGATTATAACCCTAACACTAAATCATCAATCTCAACATTAAGCCTAACCCTAAATGCACTCAACTCTAACCCAAAAGGCAATCCGGACCATACGCCTAACCCTAAATCTCGATTCTACCACCAGAAACCGTAACCCTAATCCTTACCCTACTCCTAACCCTACCCCTGAATGCACTCTAATCATAAGCCTACCCCAACCCTAATACTAAAAATGCGCTTGATTTTAAATCGAACCCGAACCCTAACCCTAACCCTAACCCTCGATTCTACGAAACCTCACCCTAAACCTAACTCTAACACTAACACGATCCTTAAGTACTCTCGATTCAAACCCTGACCCTAATAACTCTTACCCTACCCCTACCCCTAACCCTAACCCTAAATGCACTGAATTCTAACCATAACTATATCCCTAAATGTGCTTGATTCTAACGCTAAAACTAAATCATCAATTTCAACAGTAACCCTAAGCCTAAATGCTCTGAATTATGACCCAAAATGCTCTCCTGACCCTAAGCCTAAGCCAAAACCTCGATTCTACCAACACAAACCCTAACCCGAATCCTAACCCAACTCCTCCCCTACCCCTAAATGCACTCAAACCCTAACCCTAACCCCAACCCTAACACTAAAAATGCGCTTGATTCTAACCCTAATCCTAACCCTAACCCTCACCCTAACACTAACCCTCGATTCTACGAAGGCTAACCCTATACCTAACTCTAACCCTAACACTATCCTTAAATGCACTCGATTCTAACCCTCACCCTAAACATAACCCTGACCCTAACCCTAATTCTAACCCTAAATGCAGTGGATTCTAACCATAACTCTAACCCTAATGTGCTCGATTATAACCCTAACACTAAATCATCAATCTCAACATTAAGCCTAACCCTAAATGCACTCAACTCTAACCCAAAAGGCAATCCGGACCCTACGCCTAACCCAAAATCTCGATTCTACCACCAGAAACCGTAACCCTAATCCTTACCCTACTCCTAACCCTACCCCTGAATGCACTCTAATCGTAAGCCTACCCCAACCCTAATACTAAAAATGCGCTTGATTCTAAACCGAACCCGAACCCTAACCCTAACCCTAACCCTCGATTCTACGAAACCTCACCCTAAACCTAACTCTAACACTAACATGATCCTTAAATACTCTCGATTCAAACCCTGACCCTAATAACTCTTACCCTACCCCTAACCCTAACCCTAACCCTAAATGCACTGAATTCTAACCATAACTATATCCCTAAATGTGCTTGATTCTAACGCTGAAACTAAATCATCAATTTCAACAGTAACCCTAAGCCTAAATGCTCTGAATTATGACCCAAAATGCTCTCCTGACCCTAAGCCTAAGCCAAAACCTCGATTCTACCAACACAAACCCTAACCCGAATCCTAACCCAACTCCTCCCCTACCCCTAAATGCACTCAAACCCTAACCCTAACCCCAACCCTAACACTAAAAATGCGCTTGATTCTAACCCTAAACCTAACCCTCTCCCTAACCCTAACACTAACCCTCGATTCTACGAAGGCTAACCCTATACCTAACTCTAACCTTAACACTATCCTTAAATGCACTCGATTCTAACCCTCACCCTAAACATAACCCTAACCCTAACCCTAATCCTAACCCTAAATGCAGTGGATTCTAACCATAACTCTAACCCTAATGTGCTCGATTATAACCCTAACACTAAATCATCAATCTCAACATTAAGCCTAACCCTAAATGCACTCAACTCTAACCCAAAAGGCAATCCTGACCCAGGCCTAACCCTAAACCTCGATTCTACCAACACAAACCCTAACCCTAATCCTAACCCTACTCCTACCCCTACCTCTATATGCACTCTAACCCTAACCCTAACCCAACCCCTAACACTAAAAATGCACTTGATTCTAACCCTAATCCTAACCCTAACCCTCACCCTAACACTGACCCTCGATTCTACGAAAGCTAACCCTATACCTAACTCTAACCCTAACACTATCCTTAAATGCACTCGATTCTAACCCTCACCCTAAACATAACCCTGACCCTAACCCTAATTCTAACCCTAAATGCACTGGATTCTAACCATCACTCTAACCCGAAATGAGCTCGATTCTAACCCTAACACTAAATCGACAATTTCAACACTATCCCTAAGCCTAAGTGCACTGGATGCTATCCCAAAAGCCATTCCTGACCCGAAGCCTAACGCTAAACCTCGATTCTACTAACACAAACCTTAACCCTAATCCTAACCCTACCCCTACCACTAGCCCTAAAAGCACTTTAACCCTAACCCTCACCCTAACGCTAACACTAAAACTGTGCTTGATTCTAACCCTAACCCTCACCCTAAGGTTAACCCTCGATTCTACGAAAGCTAACCCTAAACCGAACTCTAACCCTAGCACTATCTTTAAATGCACTCGATTCTAACCCTCACGCTAAACATAACCCTGACCCTAACCCTAATTCTAACCCTAAATGCACTGGATTCTAACCATCACTCTAACCCGAAATGAGCTCGATTCTAACCCTAACACTAAATTGACAATTTCAACACTATCCCTAAGCCCAAGTGCACTGGATTCTAACCCAAAAGCCATTCCTGACCCTAAGCCTAAGCCTAAACCTCGATTCTACTAACACAAACCTTAACCCTAATCCTAACCCTACGCCTACCACTAGCCCTAAAAGCACTTTATCCCTAACCCTCACCCTAACGCTAACACTAAAACTGTGCTTGATTCTAACCCTAACCCTCACCCTAAGGCTAACCCTCGATTCTACGAAAGCTAACCCTAAACAGAACTCTAACCCTAGCACTATCTTTAAATGCTCTCGATTCTAACCCTCACCCTAAACCTAACCCTAACCCTAAACCTAACCCTAATCCTAACAATAAATGCACTGAATTCTAATCATAACTCTATCCCTAAATGTGCTTGGTTCTAACGCTAAAACTAAATCATCAATTTCAACACTAACCCTAAGCCTAAATGCTCTGAATTATGACCCAAAATGCTCTCGTGACCCTAAGCCTCACCCAAAACCTCGAGTCTACCAACACAAACCCTAACCCTAATCCCAATCCTATCGCTACCCCTACCTCTAAATGCTCTCTAACCCTAACACTAACCCTAACCCTAACAATAAAAAGGCGCGTGATTCTAACCCCTACCCTACCCCTAACCCTAACCCTAACCCTAGCGAATTGTAACCATAACTCTAACACTAAATGTTCTCGATTCTAACCCTAACACTAAATCGTCAATCTCATCACTAACTCTAACGCGGAATGCACTCGATTCTAACCCAAAATGCAATCCGGACCCTACGCCTAACCCTAAATCTCGATTCTACCACCAGAAACCGTAACCCTAATCCTAACCCTACTCCTATCCCTACCTCTATATGCACTCTAACCCTAACCCTAACCCAACCCCTAACACTAAAAATGCACTTGATTCTAACCCTAATCCTAACCCTAACCCTCACCCTAACACTAACCCTCGATTCTACGAAGGCTAACCCTATACCTAACTCTAACCCTAACACTATCCTTAAATGCACTCGATTCTAACCCTCACGCTAAACATAACCCTGACCCTAACCCTAATTCTAACCCTAAATGCAGTGGATTCTAACCATAACTCTAACCCTAATGTGCTCGATTATAACCCTAACACTAAATCATCAATCTCAACATTAAGCCTAACCCTAAATGCACTCAACTCTAACCCAAAAGGCAATCCGGACCCTACGCCTAACCCTAAATCTCGATTCTACCACCAGAAACCGTAACCCTAATCCTTACCCTACTCCTACCCCTACCCCTGAATGCACTCTAATCGTAAGCCTACCCCAACCCTAATACTAAAAATGCGCTTGATTCTAAACCGAACCCGAACCCTAACCCTAACCCTAACCCTCGATTCTACGAAACCTCACCCTAAACCTAACTCTAACACTAACACGATCCTTAAGTACTCTCGATTCAAACCCTGACCCTAATAACTCTTACCCTACCCCTAACCCTAACCCTAACCCTAAATGCACTGAATTCTAACCATAACTATATCCCTAAATGTGCTTGATTCTAACGCTGAAACTAAATCATCAATTTCAACAGTAACCCTAAGCCTAAATGCTCTGAATTATGACCCAAAATGCTCTCCTGACCCTAAGCGTAAGCCAAAACCTCGATTCTACCAACACAAACCCTAACCCGAATCCTAACCCAACTCCTCCCCTACCCCTAAATGCACTCAAACCCTAACCCTAACCCCAACCCTAACACTAAAAATGCGCTTGATTCTAACCCTAAACCTAACCCTCTCCCTAACCCTAACACTAACCCTCGATTCTACGAAGGCTAACCCTATACCTAACTCTAACCTTAACACTATCCTTAAATGCACTCGATTCTAACCCTCACCCTAAATATAACCCTGACCCTAACCCTAATTCTAACCCTAAATGCAGTGGATTCTAACCATAACTCTAACCCTAATGTGCTCGATTATAACCCTAACACTAAATCATCAATCTCAACATTAAGCCTAACCCTAAATGCACTCAACTCTAACCCAAAAGGCAATCCGGACCCTACGCCTAACCCTAAATCTCGATTCTACCACCAGAAACCGTAACCCTAATCCTTACCCTACTCCTAACCCTACCCCTGAATGCACTCTAATCGTAAGCCTACCCCAACCCTAATACTAAAAATGCGCTTGATTCTAAACCGAACCCGAACCCTAACCCTAACCCTAACCCTCGATTCTACGAAACCTCACCCTAAACCTAACTCTAACACTAACACGATCCTTAAGTACTCTCGATTCAAACCCTGACCCTAATAACTCTTACCCTACCCCTAACCCTAACCCTAACCCTAAATGCACTGAATTCTAACCATAACTATATCCCTAAATGTGCTTGATTCTAACGCTGAAACTAAATCATCAATTTCAACAGTAACCCTAAGCCTAAATGCTCTGAATTATGACCCAAAATGCTCTCCTGACCCTAAGCCTAAGCCAAAACCTCGATTCTACCAACACAAACCCTAACCCGAATCCTAACCCAACTCCTCCCCTACCCCTAAATGCACTCAAACCCTAACCCTAACCCCAACCCTAACACTAAAAATGCGCTTGATTCTAACCCTAAACCTAACCCTCTCCCTAACCCTAACACTAACCCTCGATTCTACGAAGGCTAACCCTATACCTAACTCTAACCTTAACACTATCCTTAAATGCACTCGATTCTAACCCTCACCCTAAACATAACCCTAACCCTAACCCTAATCCTAACCCTAAATGCAGTGGATTCTAACCATAACTCTAACCCTAATGTGCTCGATTATAACCCTAACACTAAATCATCAATCTCAACATTAAGCCTAACCCTAAATGCACTCAACTCTAACCCAAAAGGCAATCCTGACCCTAAGCCTAACCCTAAACCTCGATTCTACCAACACAAACCCTAACCCTAATCCTAACCCTACTCCTATCCCTACCTCTATATGCACTCTAACCCTAACCCTAACCCAACCCCTAACACTAAAAATGCACTTGATTCTAACCCTAATCCTAACCCTAACCCTCACCCTAACACTGACCCTCGATTCTACGAAAGCTAACCCTATACCTAACTCTAACCCTAACACTATCCTTAAATGCACTCGATTCTAACCCTCACCCTAAACATAACCCTGACCCTAACCCTAATTCTAACCCTAAATGCACTGGATTCTAACCATCACTCTAACCCGAAATGAGCTCGATTCTAACCCTAACACTAAATCGACAATTTCAACACTATCCCTAAGCCTAAGTGCACTGGATGCTATCCCAAAAGCCATTCCTGACCCGAAGCCTAACGCTAAACCTCGATTCTACTAACACAAACCTTAACCCTAATCCTAACCCTACCCCTACCACTAGCCCTAAAAGCACTTTAACCCTAACCCTCACCCTAACGCTAACACTAAAACTGTGCTTGATTCTAACCCTAACCCTCACCCTAAGGTTAACCCTCGATTCTACGAAAGCTAACCCTAAACCGAACTCTAACCCTAGCACTATCTTTAAATGCACTCGATTCTAACCCTCACGCTAAACATAACCCTGACCCTAACCCTAATTCTAACCCTAAATGCACTGGATTCTAACCATCACTCTAACCCGAAATGAGCTCGATTCTAACCCTAACACTAAATTGACAATTTCAACACTATCCCTAAGCCCAAGTGCACTGGATTCTAACCCAAAAGCCATTCCTGACCCTAAGCCTAAGCCTAAACCTCGATTCTACTAACACAAACCTTAACCCTAATCCTAACCCTACGCCTACCACTAGCCCTAAAAGCACTTTATCCCTAACCCTCACCCTAACGCTAACACTAAAACTGTGCTTGATTCTAACCCTAACCCTCACCCTAAGGCTAACCCTCGATTCTACGAAAGCTAACCCTAAACAGAACTCTAACCCTAGCACTATCTTTAAATGCTCTCGATTCTAACCCTCACCCTAAACCTAACCCTAACCCTAAACCTAACCCTAATCCTAACAATAAATGCACTGAATTCTAATCATAACTCTATCCCTAAATGTGCTTGGTTCTAACGCTAAAACTAAATCATCAATTTCAACACTAACCCTAAGCCTAAATGCTCTGAATTATGACCCAAAATGCTCTCGTGACCCTAAGCCTCACCCAAAACCTCGAGTCTACCAACACAAACCCTAACCCTAATCCCAATCCTATCGCTACCCCTACCTCTAAATGCTCTCTAACCCTAACACTAACCCTAACCCTAACAATAAAAAGGCGCGTGATTCTAACCCCTACCCTACCCCTAACCCTAACCCTAACACTAGCGAATTGTAACCATAACTCTAACACTAAATGTTCTCGATTCTAACCCTAACACTAAATCGTCAATCTCATCACTAACTCTAACGCGGAATGCACTCGATTCTAACCCAAAATGCAATCCGGACCCTACGCCTAACCCTAAATCTCGATTCTACCACCAGAAACCGTAACCCTAATCCTAACCCTACTCCTATCCCTACCTCTATATGCACTCTAACCCTAACCCTAACCCAACCCCTAACACTAAAAATGCACTTGATTCTAACCCTAATCCTAACCCTAACCCTCACCCTAACACTAACCCTCGATTCTACGAAGGCTAACCCTATACCTAACTCTAACCCTAACACTATCCTTAAATGCACTCGATTCTAACCCTCACGCTAAACATAACCCTGACCCTAACCCTAATTCTAACCCTAAATGCAGTGGATTCTAACCATAACTCTAACCCTAATGTGCTCGATTATAACCCTAACACTAAATCATCAATCTCAACATTAAGCCTAACCCTAAATGCACTCAACTCTAACCCAAAAGGCAATCCGGACCCTACGCCTAACCCTAAATCTCGATTCTACCACCAGAAACCGTAACCCTAATCCTTACCCTACTCCTACCCCTACCCCTGAATGCACTCTAATCGTAAGCCTACCCCAACCCTAATACTAAAAATGCGCTTGATTCTAAACCGAACCCGAACCCTAACCCTAACCCTAACCCTCGATTCTATGAAACCTCACCCTAAACCTAACTCTAACACTAACACGATCCTTAAGTACTCTCGATTCAAACCCTGACCCTAATAACTCTTACCCTACCCCTAACCCTAACCCTAACCCTAAATGCACTGAATTCTAACCATAACTATATCCCTAAATGTGCTTGATTCTAACGCTGAAACTAAATCATCAATTTCAACAGTAACCCTAAGCCTAAATGCTCTGAATTATGACCCAAAATGCTCTCCTGACCCTAAGCCTAAGCCAAAACCTCGATTCTACCAACACAAACCCTAACCCGAATCCTAACCCAACTCCTCCCCTACCCCTAAATGCACTCAAACCCTAACCCTAACCCCAACCCTAACACTAAAAATGCGCTTGATTCTAACCCTAAACCTAACCCTCTCCCTAACCCTAACACTAACCCCCGATTCTACGAAGGCTAACCCTATACCTAACTCTAACCTTAACACTATCCTTAAATGCACTCGATTCTAACCCTCACCCTAAACATAACCCTAACCCTAACCCTAATCCTGACCCTAAATGCAGTGGATTCTAACCATAACTCTAACCCTAATGTGCTCGATTATAACCCTAACACTAAATCATCAATCTCAACATTAAGCCTAACCCTAAATGCACTCAACTCTAACCCAAAAGGCAATCCAGACCCTAAGCCTAACCCTAAACCTCGATTCTACCAACACAAACCCTAACCCTAATCCTAACCCTACTCCTATCCCTACCTCTATATGCACTCTAACCCTAACCCTAACCCAACGCCTAACACTAAAAATGCACTTGATTCTAACCCTAATCCTAACCCTAACCCTCACCCTAACACTGACCTTCGATTCTACGAAAGCTAACCCTATACCTAACTCTAACCTTAACACTATCCTTAAATGCACTCGATTCTAACCCTCACCCTAAACATAACCCTAACCCTAACCCTAATCCTAACCCTAAATGCAGTGGATTCTAACCATAACTCTAACCCTAATGTGCTCGATTATAACCCTAACACTAAATCATCAATCTCAACATTAAGCCCAACCCTAAATGCACTCAACTCTAACCCAAAAGGCAATCCTGACCCTAAGCCTAACCCTAAACCTCGATTCTACCAACACAAACCCTAACCCTAATCCTAACCCTACTCCTATCCCTACCTCTATATGCACTCTAACCCTAACCCTAACCCAACCCCTAACACTAAAAATGCACTTGATTCTATCCCTAATCCTAACCCTAACCCTCACCCTAACACTAACCCTCGATTCTACGAAGGCTAACCCTATACCTAACTCTAACCCTAACACTATCCTTAAATGCACTCGATTCTAACCCTCACCCTAAACATAACCCTGACCCTAACCCTAATTCTAACCCTAAATGCAGTGGATTCTAACCATAACTCTAACCCTAATGTGCTCGATTAAAACCCTAACACTAAATCATCAATCTCAACATTAAGCCTAACCCTAAATGCACTCAACTCTAACCCAAAAGGCAATCCGGACCCTACGCCTAACCCTAAATCTCGATTCTACCACCAGAAACCGTAACCCTAATCCTTACCCTACTCCTACCCCTACCCCTGAATGCACTCTAATCGTAAGCCTACCCCAAACCTAATACTAAAAATGCGCTTGATTCTAAACCGAACCCGAACCCTAACCCTAACCCTAACCCTCGATTCTACGAAACCTCACCCTAAACCTAACTCTAACACTAACACGATCCTTAAGTACTCTCGATTCAAACCCTGACCCTAATAACTCTTACCCTACCCCTAACCCTAACCCTAACCCTAAATGCACTGAATTCTAACCATAACTATATCCCTAAATGTGCTTGATTCTAACGCTGAAACTAAATCATCAATTTCAACAGTAACCCTAAGCCTAAATGCTCTGAATTATGACCCAAAATGCTCTCCTGACCCTAAGCCTAAGCCAAAACCTCGATTCTACCAACACACAAACCCTAACCCGAATCCTAACCCAACTCCTCCCCTACCCCTAAATGCACTCAAACCCTAACCCTAACCCCAACCCTAACACTAAAAATGCGCTTGATTCTAACCCTAAACCAAACCCTCTCCCTAACCCTAACACTAACCCTCGATTCTACGAAGGCTAACCCTATACCTAACTCTAACCTTAACACTATCCTTAAATGCACTCGATTCTAACCCTCACCCTAAACATAACCCTAACCCTAACCCTAATCCTAACCCTAAATGCAGTGGATTCTAACCATAACTCTAACCCTAATGTGCTCGATTATAACCCTAACACTAAATCATCAATCTCAACATTAAGCCTAACCCTAAATGCACTCAACTCTAACCCAAAAGGCAATCCTGACCCTAAGCCTAACCCTAAACCTCGATTCTACCAACACAAACCCTAACCCTAATCCTAACCCTACTCCTATCCCTACCTCTATATGCACTCTAACCCTAACCCTAACCCAACGCCTAACACTAAAAATGCACTTGATTCTAACCCTAATCCTAACCCTAACCCTCACCCTAACACTGACCTTCGATTCTACGAAAGCTAACCCTATACCTAACTCTAACCTTAACACTATCCTTAAATGCACTCGATTCTAACCCTCACCCTAAACATAACCCTAACCCTCACCCTAATCCTAACCCTAAATGCAGTGGATTCTAACCATAACTCTAACCCTAATGTGCTCGATTATAACCCTAACACTAAATCATCAATCTCAACATTAAGCCTAACCCTAAATGCACTCAACTCTAACCCAAAAGGCAATCCTGACCCTAAGCCTAACCCTAAACCTCGATTCTACCAACACAAACCCTAACCCTAATCCTAACCCTACTCCTATCCCTACCTCTATATGCACTCTAACCCTAACCCTAACCCAACCCCTAACACTAAAAATGTACTTGATTCTAACCCTAATCCTAACCCTAACCCTCACCCTAACACTGACCTTCGATTCTACGAAAGCTAACCCTATACCTAACTCTAACCCTAACACTATCCTTAAATGCACTCGATTCTAACCCTCACCCTAAACATAACCCTAACCCTCACCCTAATCCTAACCCTAAATGCAGTGGATTCTAACCATAACTCTAACCCTAATGTGCTCGATTACAACCCTAACACTAAATCATCAATCTCAACATTAAGCCTAACCCTAAATGCACTCAACTCTAACCCAAAAGGCAATCCTGACCCTAAGCCTAACCCTAAACCTCGATTCTACCAACACAAACCCTAACCCTAATCCTAACCCTACTCCTATCCCTACCTCTATATGCACTCTAACCCTAACCCTAACCCAACCCCTAACACTAAAAATGCACTTGATTCTAACCCTAATCCTAACCCTAACCCTCACCCTAACACTGACCTTCGATTCTACGAAAGCTAACCCTATACCTAACTCTAACCCTAACACTATCCTTAAATGCACTCGATTCTAACCCTCACCCTAAACATAACCCTGACCCTAACCCTAATTCTAACCCTAAATGCACTGGATTCTAACCATCACTCTAACCCGAAATGAGCTCGATTCTAACCCTAACACTAAATTGACAATTTCAACACTATCCCTAAGCCTAAGTGCACTGGATTCTAACCCAAAAGCCATTCCTGACCCGAAGCCTAACGCTAAACCTCGATTCTACCAACACAAACCTTAACCCTAATCTTAACCCTACCCCTACCACTAGCCCTAAAAGCACTTTAACCCTAACCCTCACCCTAACGCTAACACTAAAACTGTGCTTGATTCTAACCCTAACCCTCACCCTAAGGCTAACCCTCGATTCTACGAAAGCTAACCCTAAACCGAACTCTAACCCTAGCACTATCTTTAAATGCTCTCGATTCTAACCCTCACCCTAAACCTAACCCTAACCCTAAACCTAACCCTAATCTAACAATAAATGCACTAAATTCTAATCATAACTCTATCCCTAAATGTGCTTGGTTCTAACGCTAAAACTAAATCATCAATTTCAACACTAACCCTAAGCCTAAATGCTCTGAATTATGACCCAAAATGCTCTCCTGACCCTAAGCCTCACCCAAAACCTCGAGTCTACCAACACAAACCCTAACCCTAATCCCAATCCTATCGCTACCCCTACCTCTAAATGCTCTCTAACCCTAACACTAACCCTAACCCTAACACTAAAAAGGCGCGTGATTCTAACCCCTACCCTACCCCTAACCCTAACCCTAACCCTAGCGAATTGTAACCATAACTCTAACCCTAAATGTTCTCCATTCTAACCCTAACACTAAATCGTCAATCTCATCACTAACTCTAATGCGGAATGCACTCGATTCTAACCCAAAATGCAATCCGGACCCTACGCCTAACCCTAAATCTCGATTCTACCACCAGAAACCGTAACCCTAATCCTAACCCTACTCCTACCCCTACCTCTGAATGCACTCTAATCGTAAGCCTACCCCAACCCTAATACTAAAAATGCGCTTGATTCTAAACCGAACTCGAACCCTAACCCTAACCCTAACCCTCGATTCTACGAAACCTCACCCTAAACCTAACTCTACCACTAACATGATCCTTAAATACTCTCGATTCAAACCCTGACCCTAATAACTCTTACCCTAACCCTAACCCTAACCCTAAATGCACTGAATTCTAACCATAACTATATCCCTAAATGTGCTTGATTCTAACGCTGAAACTAAATCATCAATTTCAACAGTAACCCTAAGCCTAAATGCTCTGAGTTATGACCCAAAATGCTCTCCTGACCCTAAGCCTAAGCCAAAACCTCGATTCTACCAACACAAACCCTAACCCGAATCCTAACCCAACTCCTCCCCTACCCCTAAATGCACTCAAACCCTAACCCTAACCCCAACCCTAACACTAAAAATGCGCTTGACTCTAACCCTAATCCTAACCCTAACCCTCATCCTAACACTAACCCTCGATTCTACGAAGGCTAACCCTATACCTAACTCTAACCCTAACACTATCCTTAAATGCACTCGATTCTAACCCTCACCCTAAACATAACCCTAACCCTAACCCTAATCCTAACCCTAAATGCAGTGGATTCTAACCATAACTCTAACCCTAATGTGCTCGATTATAACCCTAACACTAAATCATCAATCTCAACATTAAGCCTAACCCTAAATGCACTCAACTCTAACCCAAAAGGCAATCCTGACCCTAAGCCTAACCCTAAACCTCGATTCTACCAACACAAACCCTAACCCTAATCCTAACCCTACTCCTATCCCTACCTCTATATGCACTCTAACCCTAACCCTAACCCAACCCCTAACACTAAAAATGCACTTGATTCTAACCCTAATCCTAACCCTAACCCTCACCCTAACACTGACCTTCGATTCTACGAAAGCTAACCCTATACCTAACTCTAACCCTAACACTATCCTTAAATGCACTCGATTCTAACCCTCACCCTAAACATAACCCTGACCCTAACCCTAATTCTAACCCTAAATGCACTGGATTCTAACCATCACTCTAACCCGAAATGAGCTCGATTCTAACCCTAACACTAAATCGACAATTTCAACACTATCCCTAAGCCTAAGTGGACTGGATTCTAACCCAAAAGCCATTCCTGACCCTAAGCCTAACCCTAAACCTCGATTCTACCAACACAAACCTTAACCCTAATCCTAACCCTACCCCTACCACTAGCCCTAAAAGCACTTTAACCCTAACCCTCACCCTAACGCTAACACTAAAACTGTGCTTGATTCCAACCCTAACCCTCACCCTAAGGTTAACCCTCGATTCTACGAAAGCTAACCCTAAACCGAACTCTAACCCTAGCACTATCTTTAAATGCTCTCGATTCTAACCCTCACCCTAAACCTAACCCTAACCCTAAACCTAACCCTAATCCTAACAATAAATGCACTGAATTCTAATCATAACTCTATCCCTAAATGTGCTTGGTTGTAACGCTAAAACTAAATCATCAATTTCAACACTAACCCTAAGCCTAAATGCTCTGAATTATGACCCAAAATGCTCTCCTGACCCTAAGCCTCACCCAAAACCTCGAGTCTACCAACACAAACCCTAACCCTAATCCCAATCCTATCGCTACCCCCTACCTCTAAATGCTCTCTAACCCTAACACTAACCCTAACCCTAACACTAAAAAGGCGCGTGATTCTAACCCCTACCCTACCCCTAACCCTAACCCTAACCCTAGCGAATTGTAACCATAACTCTAACCCTAAATGTTCTCGATTCTAACCCTAACACTAAATCGTCAATCTCATCACTAACTCTAACGCGGAATGCACTCGATTCTAACCCAAAATGCAATCCGGACCCTACGCCTAACCCTAAATCTCGATTCTACCACCAGAAACCGTAACCCTAATCCTAACCCTACTCCTACCCCTACCCCTGAATGCACTCTAATCGTAAGCCTACCCCAACCCTAATACTAAAAATGCGCTTGATTCTAAACCGAACCCGAACCCTAACCCTAACCCTAACCCACGATTCTACGAAACCTCACCCTAAACCTAACTCTAACACTAACATGATCCTTAAATACTCTCGATTCAAACCCTGACCCTAATAACTCTTACCCTACCCCTAACCCTAACCCTAAATGCACTGAATTCTAACCATAACTATATCCCTAAATGTGCTTGATTCTAACGCTGAAACTAAATCATCAATTTCAACAGTAACCCTAAGCCTAAATGCTCTGAATTATGACCCAAAATGCTCTCCTGACCCTAAGCCTAAGCCAAAACCTCGATTCTACCAACACAAACCCTAACCCGAATCCTAACCCAACTCCTCCCCTACCCCTAAATGCACTCAAACCCTAACCCTAACCCCAACCCTAACACTAAAAATGCGCTTGATTCTAACCCTAAACCTAACCCTCTCCCTAACCCTAACACTAACCCTCGATTCTACGAAGGCTAACCCTATACCTAACTCTAACCTTAACACTATCCTTAAATGCACTCGATTCTAACCCTCACCCTAAACATAACCCTAACCCTAACCCTAATCCTAACCCTAAATGCAGTGGATTCTAACCATAACTCTAACCCTAATGTGCTCGATTATAACCCTAACACTAAATCATCAATCTCAACATTAAGCCTAACCCTAAATGCACTCAACTCGAACCCAAAAGGCAATCCTGACCCTAAGCCTAACCCTAAACCTCGATTCTACCAACACAAACCCTAACCCTAATCCTAACCCTACTCCTACCCCTACCTCTATATGCACTCTAACCCTAACCCTAACCCAACCCCTAACACTAAAAATGCACTTGATTCTAACCCTAATCCTAACCCTAATCCTCACCCTAACACTGACCCTCGATTCTACGAAAGCTAACCCTATACCTAACTCTAACCCTAACACTATCCTTAAATGCACTCGATTCTAACCCTTACCGTAAACATAACCCTGACCCTAACCCTAATTCTAACCCTAAATGCACTGCATTCTAACCATCACTCTAACCCGAAATGAGCTCGATTCTAACCCTAACACTAAATCGACAATTTCAACACTATCCCTAAGCCTAAGTGCACTGGATGCTATCCCAAAAGCCATTCCTGACCCGAAGCCTAACGCTAAACCTCGATTCTACCAACACAAACCTTAACCCTAATCCTAACCCTACACCTACCACTAGCCCTAAAAGCACTTTAACCCTAAGCCTCACCCTAACGCTAACACTAAAACTGTGCTTGATTCTAACCCTAACCCTCACCCTAAGGTTAACCCTCGATTCTACGAAAGCGAACCCTAAACCGAACTCTAACCCTAGCACTATCTTTAAATGCACTCGATTTTAACCCTCACGCTAAACATAACCCTGACCCTAACCCTAATTCTAACCCTAAATGCAGTGGATTCTAACCATAACTCTAACCCTAATGTGCTCGATTATAACCCTAACACTAAATCATCAATCTCAACATTAAGCCTAACCCTAAATGCACTCAACTCTCACCCAAAAGGCAATCCGGACCCTACGCCTAACCCTAAATCTCGATTCTACCACCAGAAACCGTAACCCTAATCCTAACCCTACTCCTACCCCTACCCCTGAATGCACTCTAATCGTAAGCCTACCCCAACCCTAATACTAAAAATGCGCTTGATTCTAAACCGAACCCGAACCCTAACCCTAACCCTAACCCTCGATTCTACGAAACCTCACCCTAAACCTAACTCTAACACTAACACGATCCTTAAGTACTCTCGATTCAAACCCTGACCCTAATAACTCTTACCCTACCCCTAACCCTAACCCTAACCCTAAATGCACTGAATTCTACCCATTACTATATCCCTAAATGTGCTTGATTCTAACGCTGAAACTAAATCATCAATTTCAACAGTAACCCTAAGCCTAAATGCTCTGAATTATGACCCAAAATGCTCTCCTGACCCTAAGCCTAAGCCAAAACCTCGATTCTACCAACACAAACCCTAACCCGAATCCTAACCCAACTCCTCCCCTACCCCTAAATGCACTCAAACCCTAACCCTAACCCCAACCCTAACAATAAAAATGCGCTTGATTCTAACCCTAAACCTAACCCTCTCCCTAACCCTAACACTAACCCTCGATTCTACGAAGGCTAACCCTATACCTAACTCTAACCTTAACACTATCCTTAAATGCACTCGATTCTAACCCTCACCCTAAACATTACCCTGACCCTAACCCTAATTCTAACCCTAAATGCAGTGGATTCTAACCATAACTCTAACCCTAATGTGCTCGATTATAACCCTAACACTAAATCATCAATCTCAACATTAAGCCTAACCCTAAATGCACTCAACTCTAACCCAAAAGGCAATCCGGACCCTACGCCTAACCCTAAATCTCGATTCTACCACCAGAAACCGTAACCCTAATCCTTACCCTACTCCTAACCCTACCCCTGAATGCACTCTAATCGTAAGCCTACCCCAACCCTAATACTAAAAATGCGCTTGATTCTAAACCGAACCCGAACCCTCTAACCCTAACCCTAACCCTCGATTCTATGAAACCTCACCCTAAACCTAACTCTAACACTAACACGATCCTTAAGTACTCTCGATTCAAACCCTGACCCTAATAACTCTTACCCTACCCCTAACCCTAACCCTAACCCTAAATGCACTGAATTCTAACCATAACTATATCCCTAAATGTGCTTGATTCTAACGCTGAAACTAAATCATCAATTTCAATAGTAACCCTAAGCCTAAATGCTCTGAATTATGACCCAAAATGCTCTCCTGACCCTAAGCCTAAGCCAAAACCTCGATTCTACCAAAACAAACCCTAACCCGAATCCTAACCCAACTCCTCCCCTACCCCTAAATGCACTCAAACCCTAACCCTAACCCCAACCCTAACACTAAAAATGCGCTTGATTCTAACCCTAATCCTAACCCTAACCCTCACCCTAACACTAACCCTCGATTCTACGAAGGCTAACCCTATACCTAACTCTAACCCTAACACTATCCTTAAATGCACTCGATTCTAACCCTCACCCTAAACATAACCCTGACCCTAACCCTAATTCTAACCCTAAATGCAGTGGATTCTAACCATAACTCTAACCCTAATGTGCTCGATTATAACCCTAACACTAAATCATCAATCTCAACATTAAGCCTAACCCTAAATGCACTCAACTCTAACCCAAAAGGCAATCCGGACCCTACGCCTAACCCCAAATCTCGATTCTACCACCAGAAATCCGTAACCCTAATCCTTACCCTACTCCTAACCCTACCCCTGAATGCACTCTAATCGTAAGCCTACCCCAACCCTAATACTAAAAATGCGCTTGATTCTAAACCGAACCCGAACCCTAACCCTAACCCTAACCCTCGATTCTACGAAACCTCACCCTAAACCTAACTCTAACACTAACACGATCCTTAAGTACTCTCGATTCAAACCCTGACCCTAATAACTCTTACCCTACCCCTAACCCTAACCCTAACCCTAAATGCACTGAATTCTAACCATAACTATATCCCTAAATGTGCTTGATTCTAACGTTGAAACTAAATCATCAATTTCAACAGTAACCCTAAGCCTAAATGCTCTGAATTATGACCCAAAAATGCTCTCCTGACCCTAAGCCTAAGCCAAAACCTCGATTCTACCAACACAAACCCTAACCCGAATCCTAACCCAACTCCTCCCCTACCCCTAAATGCACTCAAACCCTAACCCTAACCCCAACCCTAACACTAAAAATGCGCTTGATTCTAACCCTAATCCTAACCCTAACCCCTCACCCTAACACTAACCCTCGATTCTACGAAGGCTAACCCTATACCTAACTCTAACCCTAACACTATCCTTAAATGCACTCGATTCTAACCCTCACCCTAAACATAACCCTGACCCTAACCCTAAATCTAACCCTAAATGCAGTGGATTCTAACCATAACTCTAACCCTAATGTGCTCGATTAGAACCCTAACACTAAATCATCATCTCAACATTAAGCCTAACCCTAAATGCACTCAACTCTAACCCAAAAGGCAATCCGGACCCTACGCCTAACCCAAAATCTCGATTCTACCACCAGAAACCGTAACCCTAATCCTTACCCTACTCCCAACCCTACCCCTGAATGCACTCTAATCGTAAGCCTACCCCCAACCCTACTACTAAAAATGCGCTTGATTCTAAACCGAACCCGAACCCTAATCCTAACCCTAACCCTCGATTCTACGAAACCTCACCCTAAACCTAACTCTAACACTAACACGATCCTTAAGTACTCTCGATTCAAACCCTGACCCTAATAACTCTTACCCTACCCCTAACCCTAACCCCTAACCCTAAATGCACTGAATTCTACCCATTACTATATCCCTAAATGTGCTTGATTCTAACGCTGAAACTAAATCATCAATTTCAACAGTAACCCTAAGCCTAAATGCTCCTGAATTATGACCCAAAATGCTCTCCTGACCCTAAGCCTAAGCCAAAACCCCGATTCTACCAACACAAACCCTAACCCGAATCCTAACCCAACTCCTCCCTACCCCTAAATGCACTCAAACCCTAACCCTAACCCCAACCCTAAAACTAAAAATGCGCTTGATTCTAACCCTAAACTAACCCTCTCCCTAACCCTAACAACTAACCCTCGATTCTACGAAGGCTAACCCCTATACCTAACTCTAACCTTAACACTATCCTTAAATGCACTCGATTCTAACCCTCACCCTAAACATAACCCTAACCCTCACCCTAATCCTAACCCTAAATGCACTGGATTCTGAACATCACTCTAACCCGAAATGAGCTCGATTCTAACCCTAACACTAAATTGACAATTTCAACACTATCCCTAAGCCCAAGTGCACTGGATTCTAACCCAAAAGCCATTCCTGACCCTAAGCCTAAGCCTAAACCTCGATTCTACTAACACAAACCTTAACCCTAATCCTAACCCTACGCCTACCACTAGCCCTAAAAGCACTTTATCCCTAACCCTCACCCTAACGCTAACACTAAAACTGTGCTTGATTCTAACCCTAACCCTCACCCTAAGGCTAACCCTCGATTCTACGAAAGCTAACCCTAAACAGAACTCTAACCCTAGCACTATCTTTAAATGCTCTCGATTCTAACCCTCACCCTAAACCATAACCCTAACCCTAAACCTAACCCTAATCCTAACAATAAATGCACTGAATTCTAATCATAACTCTATCCCCTAAATGTGCTTGGTTCTAACGCTAAAACTAAATCATCAATTGCAACACTAACCCTAAGCCTAAATGCTCTGAATTATGACCCAAAATGCTCTCCTGACCACTAAGCCTCACCCAAAACCTCGAGTCTACCAACACAAACCCTAACCCTAATCCCAATCCTATCGCTACCCCTACCTCTAAATGCTCTCTAACCCTAACACTAACCCTAACCCTAACAATAAAAAGGCGCGTGATTCTAACCCCTACCCTACCCCTAACCCTAACCCTAACCCTAGCGAATTGTAACCATAACTCTAACACTAAATGTTCTCGATTCTAACCCTAACACTAAATCGTCAATCTCATCACTAACTCTAACGCGGAATGCACTCGATTCTAACCCAAAATGCAATCCGGACCCTACGCCTAAACCTAATCTCGATTCTACCACCAGAAACCGTAACCCTAATCCTAACCCTACTCCTATCCCTACCTCTATATGCACTCTTACCCTAACCCTAACCAACCCCTAACACTAAAAATGCACTTGATTCTAACCCTAATCCTAACCCTAACCCTCACCCTAACACTAACCCTCGATTCTACGAAGGGCTAACCCTATACCTAACTCTAACCCTAACACTATCCTTAAATGCACTCGATTCTAACCCTCACCCTAAACATAACCCTGACCCTAACCCTAATTCTAACCTAAATGCAGTGGATTCTAACCATAACTCTAACCCTAATGTGCTCGATTAGAACCCTAACACTAAATCATCAATCTCAACATTAAGCCTAACCCTAAATGCACTCAACTCTAACCCAAAAGGCAATCCGGACCCTACGCCTAACCCTAAATCTCGATTCTACCACCAGAAACCGTAACCCTAATCCTTACCCTACTCCTACCCCTACCCCTGAATGCACTCTAATCGTAAGCCTACCCCAAACCTAATACTAAAATGCGCTTTATTCTAAACCGAACCCGAACCCTAAACCCTAACCCTAACCCTTGATTCTACGAAACCTCACCCTAAACCTAACTCTAACACTAACACGATCCTTAAGTACTCTCGATTCAAACCCTGACTCCTAATAACTCTTACCCTACCCCTAACCCTAACCCTAACCCTAAATGCACTGAATTCTAACCATAACTATATCCCTAAACGTGCTTGATTCTAACGCTGAAACTAAATCAATCAATTTCAACAGTAACCCTAAGCCTAAATGCTCTGAATTATGACCCAAAATGCTCTCCTGACCCTAAGTCTAAGCCAAAACCTCGATTCTACCAACACAAACCCTAAACCCGAATCCTAACCCAACTCCTCCCCTACCCCTAAATGCACTCAAACCCTAACCCTAACCCCAACCCTAACACTAAAAATGCGCTTGATTCTAACCCTAAACCAAACCCTCTCCCTAACCCTAACACTAACCCTCGATTCTACGAAGGCTAACCCTATACCTAACTCTAACCTTAACACTATCCTTAAATGCACTCGATTCTAACCCTCACCCTAAACATAACCCTAACCCTAACCCTAATCCTAACCCTAAATGCAGTGGATTCTAACCATAACTCTAACCCTAATGTGCTCGATTATAACCCTAACACTAAATCATCAATCTCAACATTAAGCCTAACCCTAAATGCACTCAACTCTAACCCAAAAGGCAATCCTGACCCTAAGCCTAACCCTAAACCTCGATTCTACCAACACAAACCCCTAACCCTAATCCTAACCCTACTCCTATCCTACCTCTATATGCACTCTAACCCTAACCCAACGCCTAACACTAAAAATGCACTTGATTCTAACCCTAATCCTAACCCTAACCCTCACCCTAACACTGACCTTCGATTCTACGAAAGCTAACCCTATACCTAACTCTAACCTTAACACTATCCTTAAATGCACTCGATTCTAACCCTCACCCTAAACATAACCCTAACCCTCACCCTAATCCTAACCCTAAATGCAGTGGATTCTAACCATAACTCTAACCCTAATGTGCTCGATTATAACCCTAACACTAAATCAACATCTCAACATTAAGCCTAACCCTAAATGCACTCAACTCTAACCCAAAAGGCAATCCTGACCCTAAGCTTAACCCTAAACCTCGATTCTACCAACACAAACCCTAACCCTAAGTTCCTAACCCTACTCCTATCCCTACCTCTATATGCACTCTAACCCTAACCCTAACTCAACCCCTAACACTAAAAATGCACTTGATTCTAACCCTAATCCTAACCGTAACCCTCACCCTAAACACTGACCTTCGATTCTACGAAAGCTAACCCTATACCTAACTCTAACCCTAACACTATCCTTAAATGCACTCGATTCTAACCCTCACCCTAAACATAACCCTAACCCTCACCCTAATCCTAACCCTAAATGCAGTGGATTCTAACCATAACTCTAACCCTAATGTGCTCGATTATAACCCTAACACTAAATCATCAATCTCAACATTAAGCCTAACCCTAAATGCACTCTACTCGAACCCAAAAGGCAATCCTGACCCTAAGCCTAACCCTAAACCTCGATTCTACCAACACAAACCTAACCCTAATCCTAACCCTACTCCTATCCCTACCTCTATATGCACTCTAACCCTAACCCTAAACCCAACCCCTAACACTAAAAATGCACTTGATTCTAACCCTAATCCTAACCCTAACCCTCACCCTAACACTGTCCTTCGATTCTACGAAAGCTAACCCTATACCTAACTCTAACCCTAACACTATCCTTAAATGCACTCGATTCTAACCCTCACCCTAAACATAACCCTGACCCTAACCCTAATTCTAACCCTAAATGCACTGGATTCTAACCATCACTCTAACCCGAAATGAGCTCGATTCTAACCCTAACACTAAATCGACAATTTCAACACTATCCCTAAGCCTAAGTGCACTGGATTCTAACCAAAAGCCATTTCTGACCCTAAGCCTAACCCTAAACCTCTATTCTACAACACAAACCTTAACCCTAATCTTAACCCTACCCCTACCACTAGCCTAAAAGCACTTTAACCCTAACCCTCACCCTAACGCTAACACTAAAACTGTGCTTGATTCTAACCCTAACCCTCACCCTAAGGCTAACCCTCGATTCTACGAAAGCTAACCCTAAACCGAACTCTAACCCTAGCACTATCTTTAAATGCTCTCGATTCTAACCCTCACCCTAAACCTAACCCTAACCCTAAACCTAACCCTAATCTAACAATAAATGCACTAAATTCTAATCATAACTCTATCCCTAAATGTGCTTGGTTCTAACGCTAAAACTAAATCATCAATTTCAACACTAACCCTAAGCCTAAATGCTCTGAATTATGACCCAAAATGCTCTCCTGACCCTAAGCCTCACCCAAAACCTCGAGTCTACCAACACAAACCCTAACCCTAATCCCAATCCTATCGCTACCCCTACACTCTAAATGCTCTCTAACCCTAACACTAACCCTAACCCTAACACTAAAAAGGCGCGTGATTCTAACCACTACCCTACCACCTAACCTAACCCTAACCCTAGCGAATTGTAACCATAACTCTAACACTAAATGTTCTCGATTCTAACCCTAACACTAAATCGTCAATCTCATCACTAACTACTAACGCGGAATGCACTCGATTCTAACCCAAAATGCAATCCGGACCCTACGCCTAACCCTAAATCTCGATTCTACCACCAGAAACCGTAACCCTAATCCTAACCCTACTCCTACCCCTACCTCTGAATGCACTCTAATCGTAAGCCTACCCCAACCCTAATACTAAAAATGCGCTTGATTCTAAACCGAACTCGAACCCTAACCCTAACCCTAACCCTCGATTCTACGAAACCTCACCCTAAACCTAACTCTAACACTAACATGATCCTTAAATACCCTCGATTCAAACCCTGACCCTAATAACTCTTACCCTAACCCTAACCCTAACCCTAAATGCACTGAATTCTAACCATAACTATATCCCTAAATGTGCTTGATTCTAACGCTGAAACTAAATCATCAATTTCAACAGTAACCCTAAGCCTAAATGCTCTGAGTTATGACCCAAAATGCTCTCCTGACCCTAAGCCTAAGCCAAAACCTCGATTCTACCAACACAAACCCTAACCCGAATCCCTAACCCAACTCCTCCCCTACCCCTAAATGCACTCAAACCCTAACCCTAACCCAACCCTAACACTAAAAATGCGCTTGACTCTAACCCTAATCCTAACCCTAACCCTCATCCTAACACTAACCCTCTATTCTACGAAGGCTAACCCTATACCTAACTCTAACCCTAACACTATCCTTAATGCACTCGATTCTAACCCTCACCCTAAACATAACCCTAACCCTAACCCTAATCCTAACCCTAAATGCAGTGGATTCTAACCATAACTCTAACCCTAATGTGCTCGATTATAACCCTAACACTAAATCATCAATCTCAACATTAAGCCTAACCCTAAATGCACTCAACTCTAACCCAAAAGGCAATCTGACCCTAAGCCTAACCCTAACCTCGATTCTACAACACAAACCCTAACCCTAATCCTAACCTACTCCTATCCTACCTCTATATGCACTCTAACCCTAACCCTAACCCAACCCCTAACACTAAAAATGCACTTGATTCTAACCCTAATCCTAACCCTAACCCTCACCCTAACACTGACCTTCGATTCTACGAAAGCTAACCCTATACCTAACTCTAACCCTAACACTATCCTTAAATGCACTCGATTCTAACCCTCACCCTAAACATAACCCTGACCCTAACCCTAATTCTAACCCTAAATGCACTGGATTCTAACCATCACTCTAACACGAAATGAGCTCGATTCTAACCCTAACACTAAATCGACAATTTCAACACTATCCCTAAGCCTAAGTGCACTGGATTCTAACCCAAAAGCCATTCCTGACCCTAAGCCTAACCCTAAACCTCGATTCTACCAACACAAACCTTAACCCTAATCCTAACCCTACCCCTACCACTAGCCCTAAAAGCACTTTAACCCTAACCCTCACCCTAACGCTATCACTAAAACTGAGCTTGAATTCCAACCCTAACCCTCACCCTAAGGTTAACCCTCGATTCTACGAAAGCCTAACCCTAAACCGAACTCTAACCCTAGCACTATCTTTAAATGCTCTCGATTCTAACCCTCACCCTAAACCTAACCCTAACCCTAACCTAACCCTAATCCTAACAATAAATGCACTGAATTCTAATCATAACTCTATCCCTAAATGTGCTTGGTTGTAACGCTAAAACTAAATCATCAATTTCAACACTAACCCTAAGCCTAAATGCTCTGAATTATGACCCAAAATGCTCTCCCTGACCCTAAGCCTCACCCAAAAGCTCGAGTCTACCAACACAAACCCTAACCCTAATCCCAATCCTATCGCTACCCCTACCTCTAAATGCTCTCTAACCCTAACACTAACCCTAACCCTAACACTAAAAAGGCGCGTGATTCTAACCCCTACCCTACCCCTAACCCTAACCCTAACCCTAGCGAATTGTAACCATAACTCTAACCCTAAATGTTCTCGATTCTAACCCTAACACTAAATCGTCAATCTCATCACTAACTCTAACGCGGAATGCACTCGATTCTAACCCAAAATGCAATCCGGACCCTACGCCTAACCCTAAATCTCGATTCTACCACCAGAAACCGTAACCCTAATCCCTAACCCTACTCCTACCCCTACCCCTGAATGCACTCTAATCGTAAGCCTACCCCAACCCTAATACTAAAAATGCGCTTGATTCTAAACCGAACCCGAACCCTAACCCTAACCCCTAACCCTCGATTCTACGAAACCTCACCCTAAACCTAACTCTAACACTAACATGATCCTTAAATACTCTCGATTCAAACCCTGACCCTAATAACTCTTACCCTACCCCTAACCCTAACCGTAAATGCACTGAATTCTAACCATAACTATATCCCTAAATGTGCTTGATTCTAACGCTGAAACTAAATCATCAATTTCAACAGTAACCCTAAGCCTAAATGCTCTGAATTATGACCCAAAATGCTCTCCTGACCCTAAGCCTAAGCCAAAACCTCGATTCTACCAACACAAACCCTAACCCGAATCCTAACCAACTCCTCCCCTACCCCTAAATGCACTCAAACCCTAACCCTAACCCCAACCCTAACACTAAAAATGCGCTTGACTCTAACCCTAATCCTAACCTAACCCTCATCCTAACACTAACCCTCTATTCTACGAAGGCTAACCCTATACCTAACTCTAACCCTAACACTATCCTTAAATGCACTCGATTCTAACCCTCACCCTAAACATAACCCTAACCCTAACCCTAATCCTAACCCTAAATGCAGTGGATTCTAACCCATAACTCTAACCCTAATGTGCTCGATTATAACCCTAACACTAAATCATCAATCTCAACATTAAGCCTAACCCTAAATGCACTCAACTCGAACCCAAAAGGCAATCCTGACCCTAAGCCTAACCCTAAACCTCGATTCTACCAACACAAACCCTAACCCTAATCCTAACCCTACTCCTATACCCTACCTCTATTATGCACTCTAACCCTAACCCTACACCCAACCCCTAACACTAAAAATGCACTTGATTCTAACCCTAATCCTAACCCTAACCCTCACCCTAACACTGACCTTCGATTCTACGAAAGCTAACCCTATACCTAACTCTAACCCTAACACTATCTCTAAATGCACTCGATTCTAACCCTCACCCTAAACATAACCCTGACCCTAACCCTAATTCTAACCCTAAATGCACTGGATTCTAACCATCACTCTAACCCGAAATGAGCTCGATTCTAACCCTAACACTAAATCGACAATTTCAACACTATCCTAAGCCTAAGTGCACTGGATTCTAACCAAAAGCCATTCCTGACCCTAAGC
>NW_027325349.1:397851-424321 GCF_028372415.1 Notamacropus eugenii | reverse complement strand
TTTTTAGTGTTAGTGGTTGGGTCAGGGTTAGGGTTAGAGTGCATATAGAGGTAGGGATAGGAGTAGGGTTGGGATTAGGGTTAGGGTTTGTGTTGGTAGAATCGAGGTTTAGGGTTAGGCTTAGGGTCAGGATTGCCTTTAGGGTTAGAGTCGAGTGCATTTAGGGTTAGGCTTAGTGTTGAGATTGACGATTTAGTGTTAGGGTTATAATCGAGCACATTAGGGTTAGAGTTATGGTTGGAATCCAGTGCATTTAGGGTTAGCTTTAGGGATAGAGTTTGGTTTATGTTTAGGGTGAGGGTTAGAATCGAGTGCATTTAAGGATAGTGTTAGGGTTACAGTTAGGTATAGGGTTAGCTTTCGTAGCATCGAGGGTCAGTGTTAGGGTGAGGGTTAGGGTTAAGATTAGGGTTAGAATCAGGAGCATTTTTAGCGTTAGGGTTGGGGTTAGGGTCAGGGTTTGAGTGCATTTAGGGGTAGGGGAGGAGTTGGGTTAGGATTCGGGTTAGGGTTTGTGTTGGTAGAATCGAGGTTTTGGGTTAGGCTTAGGGTCAGGAGAGCATTTTGGGTCATAATTCAGAGCATTTGGGCTTAGGGTTCGTGTTGAAATTCATGATTTAGTGATAGCGTTCGAATCAGGCACATTTAGGGATAGAGTTATGATTAGAATTCAGTGCATTTAGGGTTAGGGTTAGGGTTAGGGTTAGGTTTAGGGTCAGGGTTAGAATCGAGAGCATTTAAGGATAGTGCTAGGGTTAGACTTAGGTTTATGTTTAGCTTTCGTAGAATCGAGGGTTAAGCTTAGGGTTAGGCTTAGGGTGAGGGTTAGGGATAGAATCAAGCACAGGTTTAGCGTTAGCGTTAGGGTGAGGGTTAGGGTTAAAGTGCTTTTAAGGCTATTGGATAGGATAGTGTTAGAATAGGTGTTAAGGTTTGTGTTGGTAGATCGAGGTTTAGGTTTAGGCTTAGGGTCAGGATTGCATTTTGGATCAGAATCGAGTGTATTTAGGCTTTGCGTTAGTGTTCAAATTGACGATTTAGTGCGAGGGTTTGAATCGAGCACATTTAGGGTTAGAGTTATGCTTAGAATTCAGTGCATTTAGGGTTAGCGTTAGGGTTAGGGTTAGGTTGAGGGTCAGGGTTAAAATCGAGAGCATTTAAGGATAGTGCTAGGGTTAGAGTTAGGTTTAGCTTTCTCTTTCGTAGAGTGGAGGGTTAGGCTTAAGGTTAGGCTTAGGGTTAGGGTTAGGGTTAGAATCAGGCACATTTTTAGTGGTCTGCTTTTCATCAGGGTATGGCTTAGAGTGCATTTAGGGGTAGGCGTAGGAGTAGGGTTAGTATTAGGGTTAAGGTTTGTATTGGCAGAATCGAGGTTTAGGGTTAGGCTGAGGGTCAGGAATGGATTTTGGGTTAGAGTCGAGTGCATTTAGGGTTAGGGATAGTGTTGAGATTGACGATTTAGTGTTAGGGTTATAATCGAGCACATTAGGGTTAAAGTTATGGTTAGAATCCAGTGCATTTAGGGTTAGCATTAGGGATAGGGTTAGGTTTATGTTTAGGGTGAGGGTTAGAATCGAGTGCATTTAAGGATAGTGTTAAGGTTAGAGTTAGGTATAGGGTTAGCTTTCGTAGAATCGAGGGTCAGTGTTAGGGTGAGGGTTAAGGTTAGGATTAAGTTTAGGCTCAGGAGCATTTTTAGCGTTAGGGTTGGGGTTAGGGTCAGGGTTTGAGTGCATTTAGGGGTAGGGGAGGAGTTGGGTTAGGATTCGGGTTAGGGTTTGTGTTGGTAGAATCGAGGTTTTGGGTTAGGCTTAGGGTCAGGAGAACATTTTGGGTCATAATTCAGAGCATTTGTGCTTAGGGTTCGTGTTGAAATTGATGATTTAGTTATAGCGTTCGAATCAGGCACATTTAGGGATAGAGTTATGATTAGAATTCAGTGCATTTAGGGTTAGGGTTAGGGTTAGGGTTAGGGTCAGGGTTAGAATCGAGAGCATTTAAGGATAGTGCTAGGGTTAGAGTTAGGTTTAGGGTTAGCTTTCGTAGAATCGAATGTTAGGCTTGGGGTTAGGCTTAGGGTGAGGGTTAGGGTTAGAATCAAGCACATCTTTAGTGTTAGCGTTAGGGTGAGGGTTAGGGTTAAAGTGCTTTTAGGGCTAGTGGATGGGATAGGGTTAGAATAGGTGTTAAGGTTTGTGTTGGTAGAATCGAGGTTTAGGTTTAGGCTTAGGGTCAGGATTGCATTTTGGATCAGAATCGAGTGTATTTAGGCTTTGCGTTAGTGTTCAAATTGACGATTTAGTGCGAGGGTTTGAATCGAGCACATTTAGGGTTAGAGTTATGCTTAGAATTCAGTGCATTTAGGGTTAGCGTTAGGATTAGGGTTAGGTTGAGGGTCAGGGTTAAAATCGAGAGCATTTAAGGATAGTGCTAGGGTTAGAGTTAGGTTTAGCGTTCTCTTTCGTAGAGTGGAGCGTTAGGCTTAAGTTTAGGCTGAGGGTTAGGGTTAGGGTTAGAATCAGGCACACTTTTTGTGGTCTGCTTTTCATCAGGGTATGGCTTAGAGTGCATTTAGATGTAGGCGTAGGAGTAGGGTTAGTATTAGGCTTAAGATTTGTGTTGGTAGAATCGAGGTTTAGGGTTAGGCTTAGGGTCAGGAATGGATTTTGGGTTAGAGTCGAGTGCATTTAGTGTTAGGGATAGTGTTGAAATTGACGTTTTAGTGTTTGGTTAGAATCGAGCACATTTAGGGTTAGAGTTTTGGTTAGAATTCGTTAGGGTTAGCGTTAGTGTAAGGGGTAGGGGTAGGGTTAGAGTGCATTTAGGGGTAGGGGTAGGGGTAGGGTTAGGATTAGGGTTAGGGTTTGTGTTGGTAGAATCGAAGTTTACGGTTAGGCGTAGGGTGAGGATTGCCTTTTGGGTTACAATTGAGTGCATTTAGAGTTAGGGTTAGTGTTGAGATTGACGATTTAGTGTTAGACTTAGAATCGAGCACATTAGGGTTAGAGTTATGGTTAGAATCCACTATATTTAAGCTTAGGGTTAGGGTTAAGGTTATTAGGGTCAGGATTAGAATCGAGAGCATTTCAGGATAGTGTTAGGGTTAGAGTTATGTTTAGGGTTAGGGTTAGGTTTCGTAGAATTGAGGGTTAGGGTTAGGGTTAGGGTTAGGGATAGAATCAAGCGCATTTTTAGCGTCAGGAGTTGGGTCAGGGTTAGGGTTAGAGTGCATATAGAGATAGGGATAGGAGTAGGGTTGGGATTAGGGTTAGGGTTTGTGTTGGTAGAATCGAGGTTTAGGGTTAGGCTTAGGGTCAGGATTGCCTTTAGGGTTAGAGTCGAGTGCATTTAGGGTTAGGCTTAGTGTTGAGATTGACGATTTAGTGTTACGGTTATAATCGAGCACATTAGGGTTAGAGTTATGGTTAGAATCCAGTGCATTTAGGGTTATCATTAGGGATAGGGTTAGGTTTATGTTTAGGGTGAGGGTTAGAATCGAGTGCATTTAAGGATAGTGTTAGGGTTAGAGTTAGGTATAGGGTAAGCTTTCGTTGAATCGAGGGTCAGTGTTAGGGTGAGGGTTAGGGTTAGGATTAAGTTTAGGCTCAGGAGCATTTTTAGCGTTAGGGTTGGGGTTAGGGTCAGGGTTTGAGTGCATTTAGGGGTAGGGGAGGAGTTGGGTTAGGATACGGGTTAGGGTTTGTGTTGGTAGAATCCAGGTTTTGGGTTAGGCTTAGGGTCAGGAGAGCATTTTGGGTCATAATTCAGAGCATTTGGGATTAGGGTTAGTGTTGAAATTGATGATTTAGTTATAGCGTTAGAATCAGGCACATTTAGGGATAGAGTTATGATTAGAATTCAGTGCATTTAGGGTTAGGGTTAGGGTTAGGTTTAGGGTCAGGGTTAGAATCGAGAGCATTTAAGGATAGTGCTAGGGTTAGAGTTAGGTTTAGGGTTAGCTTTCGTTGAATCTAGGGTTAGGCTTGGGGTTAGGCTTAGAGTGAGGGTTAGGGTTAGAATCAAGCACAGTTTTAGTGTTAGCGTTAGGGTGAGGGTTAGGGTTAAAGTGCTTTTAGGGCTAGTGCATGGGATAGGGTTAGAATAGGTGGTAAGGTTTGTGTTGGTAGATCGAGGTTTAGGTTTAGGCTTAGGGGCAGGATTGCATTTTGGATCAGAATCGAGTGTATTTAGGCTTTGCGTTAGTGTTCAAATTGACGATTTAGTGTTAGGGTTTGAATCGAGCACATTTAGGGTTAGAGTTATGCTTAGAATTCAGTGCATTTAGGGTTAGCGTTAGGGTTAGGGTTAGGTTGAGGGTCAGGGTTAAAATCGAGAGCATTTAAGGATAGTGCTAGGGTTAGACTTAGGTATAGGGTTAGCTTTCGTAGAATCGAGGGTTAGGCTTGGGGTTAGGCTTAGGGTGAGGGTTAGGGTTAGAATCAGGTGCATTTTTAGTGTTCTGCTTTTCGTTAGGGTACGGCTTAGAGTGCATTTAGGGGTAGGGGTAGGAGTAGGGTTAGGATTAGGGTTAAGGTTTGTGTTGGTAGAATCGATGTATAGGGTTAGGCTTAGGGTCAGGAATGGCTTTTGGGTTAGAGTCGAGTGCATTTAGGGTTAGGGAGAGTGTTGAAATTGTCGATTAAGTGTTTGGGTTAGAATCGAGCACATTTAGGGTTAGAGTTTTGGTAAGAATTCCGTAGGGTTAGTGTAAGGGGTAGGGGTAGGGTTAGAGTGCATTTAGTGGTAGGGGTAGGGGTAAGGTTAGGATTAGGGTTAGGGTTTGTGTTGGTAGAATCGAAGTTTACGGTTAGGCGTAGGGTGAGGATTGCCTTTTGGGTTTCAACTGAGTGCATTTAGAGTTAGGGTTAGTGTTGAGATTGACGATTTAGTGTTAGACTTAGAATCGAGCACATTAGGGTTAGAGTTATGGTTAGAATCCACTATATTGAAGCTTAGGGTTAGGGTTAGGGTTATTAGGGTCAGGATTAGAATCGAGAGCATTTCAGGATAGTGTTAGGGTTAGAGTTAGGTTTAGGGTTAGGTTTCGTAGAATTGAGGGTTAGGGTTAGGGTTAGGGTTAGGGATAGAATCAAGCGCATTTTTAGTGTTAGGTGTTGGGTCATGGTTAGGGATAGAGTGCATATAGAGGTAGGGATAGGAGTAGGGTTGGGATGAGGGTTAGCGTTTGTGTTGGTAGAATCGAGGTTTAGGGTTAGGCTTAGGGTCAGAATTGCCTTTAGGGTTAGAGTCGAGTGCATTTAGGGTTAGGCTTAGTGTTGAGATTGACGATTTAGTGTTAGGGTTATAATCGAGCACATTTAGGGTTAGAGTTTTGGTTAGAATTCCTTAGGGTTCGGGTTAGTGTAAGGGGTAGGGGTAGGGTTAGAGTGCATTTAGGGGTAGGGGTAGGGGTAGGGTTAGGATTAGGGTTAGGGTTTCTGTTGGTAGAATCGAGGTTTAGGGTTAGGCTTAGGGTCAGGATTGCCTTTAGGGTTAGAGTCGAGTGCATTTAGGGTTAGGCTTAGTGTTGAGATTGACGATTTAGTGTTAGGGTTATAATCGAGCACATTAGGTTTAGAGTTATGGTTGGAATCCAGTGCATTTAGGGTTCGCATTAGGGATAGGGTTTGGTTTATGTTTAGGGTGAGGGTTAGAATCGAGTGCATTTAAGGATAGTGTTAGGGTTAGAGTTAGGTATAGGGTTAGCTTTCGTAGAATCGAGGGTCAGTGTTAGGGTGAGGGTTAGGGTTAGGATTAAGTTTAGGCTCAGGAGCATTTTTAGCGTTAGGGTTGGGGTTAGGGTCAGGGTTTGAGTGCATTTAGGGGTAGGGGAGGAGTTGGGTTAGGATTCGGGTTAGGGTTTGTGTTGGTAGAATCGAGGTTTTGGATTAGGCTTAGGGTCAGGAGAGCATTTTGGGTCATAATTCAGAGCATTTGGGCTTAGGGTTCGTGTTGAAATTGATGATTTAGTTATAGCGTTCGAATCAGGCACATTTAGGGATTGAGTTATGATTAGAATTCAGTGCATTTAGGGTTAGGGTTAGGGTTAGGGTTAGGTTTAGGGTCAGGGTTAAAATCCAGAGCATTTAAGGATAGTGATAGGATTAGACTTAGGTTTAGCGTTCGCTTTCGTAGAATCGAGGGTTAGGCTTAAGGTTAGGCTTAGCCTTACGGTTAGGGTTAGAATCAGGCGCATTTTTAGTGTTCTGCTTTTCGTTAGGGTACGGCTTAGAGTGCATTTAGGGGTAGGGGTAGGAGTAGGGTTAGGATTAGGGTTAAGGTTTGTGTTGGTAGAATCGATGTATAGGGTTAGGCTTAGGGTCAGGAATGGCTTTTGGGTTAGAGTCGAGTGCATTTAGGGTTAGGGAGAGTGTTGAAATTGTCGATTAAGTGTTTGGGTTAGAATCGAGCACATTTAGGGTTAGAGTTTTGGTTAGAATTCCTTAGGGTTAGTGTAAGGGGTAGGGGTAGGGTTAGAGTGCATTTAGGGGTAGGGGTAGGGGTAGCATTAGGATTAGGGTTAGGGTTTGTGTTGGTAGAATCGAAGTTTACGGTTAGGCGTGGGGTGAGGATTGCCTTTTGTGTTACAACTGAGTGCATTTAGAGTTAGGGTTAGTGTTGAGATTGACGATTTAGTGTTAGACTTAGAATCGAGCACATTAGGGTTAGAGTTATGGTTAGAATCCACTATATTGAAGCTTAGGGTTAGGGTTAGGGTTATTAGGGTCAGGATTAGAATCGAGAGCATTTCAGGATAGTGTTAGGGTTAGAGTTAGGTTTAGGGTTAGGTTTCGTAGAATTGAGGGTTAGGGTTAGGGTTAGGGTTAGGGATAGAATCAAGGGCATTTTTAGTGTTAGGGGTTGGGTCAGGGTTAGGGTTAGAGTGCATATAGAGGTAGGGATAGGAGTAGGGTTGGGATTAGGGTTAGGGTTTGTGTTGGTAGAATCGAGGTTTAGGGTTAGGCTTAGGGTCAGGATTGCCTTTAGGGTTAGAGTCGAGTGCATTTAGGGTTAGGCTTAGTGTTGAGATTGACGATTTAGTGTTAGGGTTATAATCGAGCACATTAGGGTTAGAGTTATGGTTGGAATCCAGTGCATTTAGGGTTCGCATTAGGGATAGGGTTTGGTTTATGTTTAGGGTGAGGGTTAGAATCGAGTGCATTTAAGGATAGTGTTAGGGTTAGAGTTAGGTATAGGGTTAGCTTTCGTAGAATCGAGGGTCAGTGTTAGGGTGAGGGTTAGGGTTAGGATTAAGTTTAGGCTCAGGAGCATTTTTAGCGTTAGGGTTGGGGTTAGGGTCAGGGTTTGAGTGCATTTAGGGGTAGGGGAGGAGTTGGGTTAGGATTCGGGTTAGGGTTTGTGTTGGTAGAATCGAGGTTTTGGATTAGG
Organism: Notamacropus eugenii; assembly: GCF_028372415.1. NCBI lineage: Eukaryota > Metazoa > Chordata > Mammalia > Diprotodontia > Macropodidae > Notamacropus > Notamacropus eugenii. The sequence continues at coordinate 416,932 of NW_027325349.1, read as the reverse complement.
CTTAGGGTCAGGAGAGCATTTTGGGTCATAATTCAGAGCATTTGGGCTTAGGGTTCGTGTTGAAATTGATGATTTAGTTATAGCGTTCGAATCAGGCACATTTAGGGATTGAGTTATGATTAGAATTCAGTGCATTTAGGGTTAGGGTTAGGGTTAGGGTTAGGTTTAGGGTCAGGGTTAAAATCCAGAGCATTTAAGGATAGTGATAGGATTAGACTTAGGTTTAGCGTTCGCTTTCGTAGAATCGAGGGTTAGGCTTAAGGTTAGGCTTAGGCTTACGGTTAGGGTTAGAATCAGGCGCATTTTTAGTGTTCTGCTTTTCGTTAGGGTACGGCTTAGAGTGCATTTAGGGGTAGGGGTAGGAGTAGGGTTAGGATTAGGGTTAAGGTTTGTGTTGGTAGAATCGATGTATAGGGTTAGGCTTAGGGTCAGGAATGGCTTTTGGGTTAGAGTCGAGTGCATTTAGGGTTAGGGAGAGTGTTGAAATTGTCGATTAAGTGTTTGGGTTAGAATCGAGCACATTTAGGGTTAGAGTTTTGGTTAGAATTCCTTAGGGTTAGTGTAAGGGGTAGGGGTAGGGTTAGAGTGCATTTAGGGGTAGGGGTAGGGGTAGCATTAGGATTAGGGTTAGGGTTTGTGTTGGTAGAATCGAAGTTTACGGTTAGGCGTGGGGTGAGGATTGCCTTTTGTGTTACAACTGAGTGCATTTAGAGTTAGGGTTAGTGTTGAGATTGACGATTTAGTGTTAGACTTAGAATCGAGCACATTAGGGTTAGAGTTATGGTTAGAATCCACTATATTGAAGCTTAGGGTTAGGGTTAGGGTTATTAGGGTCAGGATTAGAATCGAGAGCATTTCAGGATAGTGTTAGGGTTAGAGTTAGGTTTAGGGTTAGGTTTCGTAGAATTGAGGGTTAGGGTTAGGGTTAGGGTTAGGGATAGAATCAAGGGCATTTTTAGTGTTAGGGGTTGGGTCAGGGTTAGGGTTAGAGTGCATATAGAGGTAGGGATAGGAGTAGGGTTGGGATTAGGGTTAGGGTTTGTGTTGGTAGAATCGAGGTTTAGGGTTAGGCTTAGGGTCAGGATTGCCTTTAGGGTTAGAGTCGAGTGCATTTAGGGTTAGGCTTAGTGTTGAGATTGACGATTTAGTGTTAGGGTTATAATCGAGCACATTAGGGTTAGAGTTATGGTTGGAATCCAGTGCATTTAGGGTTCGCATTAGGGATATGGTTTGGTTTATGTTTAGGGTGAGGGTTAGAATCGAGTGCATTTAAGGATAGTGTTAGGGTTAGAGTTAGGTATAGGGTTAGCTTTCGTAGAATCGAGGGTCAGTGTTAGGGTGAGGGTTAGGGTTAGGATTAAGTTTAGGCTCAGGAGCATTTTTAGCGTTAGGGTTGGGGTTAGGGTCAGGGGTTGAGTGCATTTAGGGGTAGGGGAGGAGTTGGGTTAGGATTCGGGTTAGGGTTTGTGTTGGTAGAATCGAGGTTTTGGGTTAGGCTTAGGGTCAGGAGAGCATTTTGGGTCATAATTCAGAGCATTTGGGATTAGGGTTAGTGTTGAAATTGATGATTTAGTTATAGCGTTAGAATCAGGCACATGTAGGGATAGAGTTATGATTAGAATTCAGTGCATTTAGGGTTAGGGTTAAGGTTAGGTTTAGGGTCAGGGTTAGAATCGAGAGCATTTAAGGATAGTGCTAGGGTTAGAGTTAGGTTTAGGGTTAGCTTTCGTTGAATCTAGGGTTAGGCTTGGGGTTAGGCTTAGGGTGAGGGTTAGGGTTAGAATCAAGCACAGTTTTAGTGTTAGCGTTAGGGTGAGGGTTAGGGTTAAAGTGCTTTTAGGGCTAGTGCATGGGATAGGGTTAGAATAGGTGGTAAGTTTTGTGTTGGTAGATCGAGGTTTAGGTTTAGGCTTAGGGGCAGGATTGCATTTTGGATCAGAATCGAGTGTATTTAGGCTTTGCGTTAGTGTTCAAATTGACGATTTAGTGTTAGGGTTTGAATCGAGCACATTTAGGGTTAGAGTTATGCTTAGAATTCAGTGCATTTAGGGTTAGCGTTAGGGTTAGGGTTAGGTTGAGGGTCAGGGTTAAAATCGAGAGCATTTAAGGATAGTGCTAGGGTTAGACTTAGGTATAGGGTTAGCTTTCGTAGAATCGAGGGTTAGGCTTGGGGTTAGGCTAAGGGTGAGGGTTAGGGTTAGAATCAGGCGCATTTTTAGTGTTCTGCTTTTCGTTAGGGTACGTCTTAGAGTGCATTTAGGGGTAGGGGTAGGAGTAGGGTTAGGATTAGGGTTAAGGTTTGTGTTGGTAGAATCGAGGTTTAGGGTTAGGCTTACGGTCAGGAATGGCTTTTGGGTTAGAGTCGAGTGCATTTAGGGTTAGAGTTTTGGTTAGAATTCCGTAGGGTTAGTGTAAGGGGTAGGGGTAGGGTTAGAGTGCATTTAGGGGTAGGGGTAGGGGTAAGGGTAGGATTAGGGTTAGGGTTTGTGTTGGTAGAATCGAAGTTTACGGTTAGGCGTAGGGTGAGGATTGCCTTTTGGGTTTCAACTGAGTGCATTTAGAGTTAGGGTTAGTGTTGAGATTGACGATTTAGTGTTAGACTTAGAATCGAGCACATTAGGGTTAGAGTTATGGTTAGAATCCACTATATTGAAGCTTAGGGTTAGGGTTAGGGTTATTAGGGTCAGGATTAGAATCGAGAGCATTTAAGGATAGTGTTAGGGTTAGAGTTAGGTTTAGGGTTAGGTTTCGTAGAATTGAGGGTTAGGGTTAGGGTTAGGGTTAGGGATAGAATCAAGCGCATTTTTAGTGTTAGGTGTTGGGTCACGGTTAGGGATAGAGTGCATATAGAGGTAGGGATAGGAGTAGCGTTGGGATGAGGGTTAGCGTTTGTGTTGGTAGAATCGAGGTTTAGGGTTAGGCTTAGGGTCAGGATTGCCTTTAGGGTTAGAGTCGAGTGCATTTAGGGTTAGGCTTAGTGTTGAGATTGACGATTTAGTGTTAGGGCTATAATCGAGCACATTTAGGGTTAGAGTTTTGGTTAGAATTCCTTAGGGTTCGGGTTGGTGTAAGGGGTAGGGGTAGGGTTAGAGTGCATTTAGGGGTAGGGGTAGGGATAGGGTTAGGATTAGGGTTAGGGTTTGTGTTGGTAGAATCGAGGTTTAGGGTTAGGCTTAGGGTCAGGATTGCCTTTAGGGTTAGAGTCGAGTGCATTTAGGGTTAGGCTTAGTGTTGAGATTGACGATTTAGTGTTACGGTTATAATCGAGCACATTAGGGTTAGAGTTATGGTTGGAATCCAGTGCATTTAGGGTTCGCATTAGGGATAGGGTTTGGTTTATGTTTAGGGTGAGGGTTAGAATCGAGTGCATTTAAGGATAGTGTTAGGGTTAGAGTTAGGTATAGGGTTAGCTTTCGTAGAATCGAGGGTCAGTGTTAGGGTGAGGGTTAGGGTTAGGATTAAGTTTAGGCTCAGGAGCATTTTTAGCGTTAGGGTTGGGGTTAGGGTCAGGGGTTGAGTGCATTTAGGGGTAGGGGAGGAGTTGGGTTAGGATTCGGGTTAGGGTTTGTGTTGGTAGAATCGAGGTTTTGGGTTAGGCTTAGGGTCAGGAGAGCATTTTGGGTCATAATTCAGAGCATTTGGGCTTAGGGTTAGTGTTGAAATTGATGATTTAGTTATAGCGTTCGAATCAGGCACATTTAGGGACAGAGTTATGATTAGAATTCAGTGCATTTAGGGTTAGGGTTAGGGTTAGGTTTAGGGTCAGGGTTAGAATCGAGAGCATTTAAGGATAGTGCTAGGGTTAGAGTTAGGTTTAGGGTTAGCTTTCGTAGAATCGAGGGTTAGGCTTGGGGTTAGGCTTAGGGTGAGGGTTAGGGTTAGAATCAAGCACAGTTTTAGTGTTAGCGCTAGGGTGAGGGTTAGGGTTAAAGTGCTTTTAGGGCTAGTGGATGGGATAGGGTTAGAATAGGTGTTAAGGTTTGTGTTGGTAGATCGAGGTTTAGGTTTAGGCTTAGGGTCAGGATTGCATTTTGGATCAGAATCGAGTGTATTTAGGCTTTGCGTTAGTGTTCAAATTGACGATTTAGTGCGAGGGTTTGAATCGAGCACATTTAGGGTTAGAGTTATGCTTAGAATTCAGTGCATTTAGGGTTAGCGTTAGGGTTAGGGTTAGGATGAGGGGCAGGGTTAAAATCGAGAGCATTTAAGGATAGTGCTAGGGTTAAAGTTAGGTTTAGCGTTCTCTTTCGTAGAGTGGAGCGTTAGGCTTAAGGTTAGGCTTAGGCTTAGGGTTAGGGTTATAATCAGGCACATTTTTAGTGGTCTGCTTTTCATCAGGGTATGGCTTAGAGTGCATTTAGGGGTAGGCGTAGGAGTAGGGTTAGTATTAGGGTTAAGGTTTGTATTGGCAGAATCGAGGTTTAGGGTTAGGCTGAGGGTCAGGAATGGATTTTGGGTTAGAGGCGAGTGCATTTAGGGTTAGAGTTTTGGTTAGAATTCGTTAGGGTTAGCGTTAGTGTAAGGGGTAGGGGTAGGGTTAGAGTGCATTTAGGGGTAGGGGTAGGGGTAGGGTTAAGATTAGGGTTAGGGTTTGTGTTGGGAGAATCGAAGTTTAGGGTTAGGCATAGGGTGAGGATTGCCTTTTGGGTTACAACTGAGTGCATTTAGAGTTAGGGTTAGTGTTGAGATTGACGATTTAGTGTTAGACTTAGAATCGAGCACATTAGGGTTAGAGTTATGGTTAGAATCCACTATATTTAAGCTTAGGGTTAGGGTTAAGTTTATTAGGGTCAGGATTAGAATCGAGAGAATTTAAGGATAATGTTAGGGTTAGAGTTAGGTTTAGGGTTAGGTTTCGTAGAATTGAGTGTCAGGGTTAGGGTTAGGGTTAGGGATAGAATCAAGCGCATTTTTAGCGTCAGGAGTTAGGTCAGGGTTAGGGTTAGAGTGCATATAGAGATAGGGATAGGAGTAGGGTTGGGATTAGGGTTAGGCTTTGTGTTGGTAGAATCGAGGTTTAGGGTTAGGCTTAGGGTCAGGATTGCCTTTAGGGTTAGAGTCGAGTGCATTTAAGGTTAGGCTTAGTGTTGAGATTGACGATTTAGTGTTAGGGTTATAATCGAGCACATTAGGGTTAGAGTTATGGTTAGAATCCAGTGCATTTAGGGTTAGGATTAGGGTTAGGGTTAGGGTTATGTTCAGGGTGAGGGTTAGAATCGAGTGCATTTAAGGATAGTGTTAGGGTTAGAGTTAGGTATAGGGTTAGCTTTCGTAGAATCGAGGGTCAGTGTTAGGGTGAGGGTTAGGGTTAGGATTAAGTTTAGGCTCAGGAGCATTTTTAGCGTTAGGGTTGGGGTTAGGGTCAGGGTTTTGAGTGCATTTAGGGGTAGGGGAGGAGTTGGGTTAGGATTCGGGTTAGGGATTGTGTTGGTAGAATCGAGGTTTTGGGTTAGGCTTAGGGTCAGGAGAGCATTTTGGGTCATATTTCAGAGCATTTGGGCTCAGGGTTCGTGTTGAAATTGATGATTTAGTTATAACGTTAGAATCAGGCACATTGAGGGATAGAGTTATGATTAGAATTCAGTGCATTTAGGGTTAGGGTTAGGGTTAGGGTTAGGGTCAGGGTTAGAATCGAGAGCATTTAAGTATAGTGCTAGGGTTAGAGTTAGGTTTAGGGTTGGCTTTCATAGAATCGAGGGTTAGGCTTGGGTTTAGGCTTAGGGTGAGGGTTAGGGTTAGAATCAAGCACAGTTTTAGTGTTAGCGTTAGGGTGAGGGTTAGGGTTAAAGTGCTTTTAAGGCTAGTGGATGGGATAGGGTTAGAATAGGTGTTAAGGTTTATGTTGGTAGATCGAGGTTTAAGGTTTAGGCTTAGGGTCAGGATTGCATTTTGGATCAGAATCGAGTGTATTTAGGCTTTGCGTTAGTGTTCAAATTGAGGATTTAGTGTTAGGATTTGAATCGAGCACATTTAGGGTTAGAGTTATGCTTAGAATTCAGTGCATTTAGGGTTAGCGTTAGGGTTAGGGTTAGGTTTCGTAGAATTGAGTGTTAGGGTTAGGGTTAGGGTTAGGGATAGAATCAAGCGCATTTTTAGCGTCAGGAGTTAGGTCAGGGTTAGGGTTAGAGTGCATATAGAGATAGGGATAGGAGTAGGGTTGGGATTAGGGTTAGGGTTTGTGTTGGTAGAATCGAGGTTTAGGGTTAGGCTTAGGGTCAGGATTGCCTTTAGGGTTAGAGTCGAGTGCATTTAAGGTTAGGCTTAGTGTTGAGATTGACGATTTAGTGTTAGGGTTATAATCGAGCACATTAGGGTTAGAGTTATGGTTAGAATCCAGTGCATTTAGGGTTAGGATTAGGGTTAGGGTTAGGGTTATGTTCAGGGTGAGGGTTAGAATCGAGTGCATTTAAGGATAGTGTTAGGGTTAGAGTTAGGTATAGGGTTAGCTTTCGTAGAATCGAGGGTCAGTGTTAGGGTGAGGGTTAGGGTTAGGATTAGGGTTAGAATCAGGAGCATTTTTAGCGTTAGGGTTGGGGTTAGGGTCAGGGTTTGAGTGCATTTAGGGGTAGGGGAGGAGTTGGGTTAGGATTCGGGTTAGGGTTTGTGTTGGTAGAATCGAGGTTTTGGGTTAGGCTTAGGGTCAGGAGAGCATTTTGGGTCATAATTCAGAGCATTTGGGTTTAGGGTTAGTGTTGAAATTGATGATTTAGTTATAGCGTTCGAATCAGGCACATTTAGGGATAGAGTTATGATTAGAATTCAGTGCATTTAGGGTTAGGGTTAGGGTTAGGTTTAGGGTCAGGGTGAGAATCGAGAGCATTTAAGGATAGTGTTAGGGTTAGAGTTAGCTTTAGGGTGAGCTTTCGTAGAATCGAGGGTTAGGCTTGGGGTTAGGCTTAGGGTGAGTGTTAGGGTTAGAATCAAGCACAGTTTTAGTGTTAGCGCTAGGGTGAGGGTTAGGGTTAAAGTGCTTTTAGGGCTAGTGGATGGGATAGGGTTAGAATAGGTGTTAAGGTTTGTGTTGGTAGATCGAGGTTTAGGTTTAGGCTTAGGGTCAGGATTGCATTTTGGATCAGAATCGAGTGTATTTAGGCTTTGCGTTAGTGTTCAAATTGACGATTTAGTGCGAGGGTTTGAATCGAGCACATTTAGGGTTAGAGTTATGCTTAGAATTCAGTGCATTTAGGGTTAGCGTTAGGGTTAGGGTTAGGATGAGGGGCAGGGTTAAAATCGAGAGCATTTAAGGATAGTGCTAGGGTTAAAGTTAGGTTTAGCGTTCTCTTTCGTAGAGTGGAGCGTTAGGCTTAAGGTTAGGCTTAGGCTTAGTGTTAGGGTTATAATCAGGCACATTTTTAGTGGTCTGCTTTTCATCAGGGTATGGCTTAGAGTGCATTTAGGGGTAGGCGTAGGAGTAGGGTTAGTATTAGGGTTAAGGTTTGTATTGGCAGAATCGAGGTTTAGGGTTAGGCTGAGGGTCAGGAATGGATTTTGGGTTAGAGGCGAGTGCATTTAGGGTTAGAGTTTTGGTTAGAATTCGTTAGGGTTAGCGTTAGTGTAAGGGGTAGGGGTAGGGTTAGAGTGCATTTAAGGGTAGGAGTAGGGGTAGGGTTAGGATTAGGGTTAGGGTTTGTGTTGGTAGAATTGAAGTTTAGGGTTAGGCGTAGGGTGAGGATTGCCTTTAGGGTTAGAGTCGAGTGCATTTAGGGTTAGGCTTAGTGTTGAGATTGACGATTTAGTGTAAGGGTTATAATCGAGCATATTAGGGTTAAAGTTATGGTTAGAATCCAGTGCATTTAGGGTTAGCATTAGGGATAGGATTAGGTTTATGTTTAGGGTGAGGGTTAGAATCGAGTGCATTTAAGGATAGTGTTAGGGTTAGAGTTAGGTATAGGGTTAGCTTTCGTCGAATCGAGGGTCAGTGTTAGGGTGAGGGTTAGGGTTAGGATTAAGTTTAGGCTCAGGAGCATTTTTAGCGTCAGGGTTGGGGTTAGGGTCAGGGTTTGAGTGCATTTAGGGGTAGGGGAGGAGTTGGGTTAGGATTCGGGTTAGGGTTTGTGTTGGTAGAATCGAGGTTTTGGGTTAGGCTTAGGGTCAGGAGAGCATTTTGGGTCATAATTCAGAGCATTTGGGTTTAGGGTTAGTGTTGAAATTGATGATTTAGTTATAGCGTTCGAATCAGGCACATTTAGGGATAGAGTTATGATTAGAATTCAGTGCATTTAGGGTTAGGGTTAGGGTTAGGGTTAGGTTTAGGGTCAGGGTTAGAATCGAGAGCATTTAAGGATAGTGCTAGGGTTAGAGTTAGGTTTAGGGTTACCTTTCATTGAATCGAGGGTTAGGCTTGGGGTTAGGCTTAGGGTGAGTGTTAGGGTTAGGATCAAGCACAGTTTTAGTGTTAGCGCTAGGGTGAGGGTTAGGGTTAAAGTGCTTTTAGGGCTAGTGGATGGGATAGGGTTAGAATAGGTGTTAAGGTTTGTGTTGGTAGATCGAGGTTTAGGTTTAGGCTTAGGGTCAGGATTGCATTTTGGATCAGAATCGAGTGTATTTAGGCTTTGCGTTAGTGTTCAAATTGACGATTTAGTGCGAGGGTTTGAATCGAGCACATTTAGGGTTAGAGTTATGCTTAGAATTCAGTGCATTTAGGGTTAGCGTTACGGTTAGGGTTAGGTTGAGGGTCAGGGTTAGAATCGAGAGCATTAAGGATAGTGCTAGGGTTAGAGTTAGGTTTAAGGTTAGCTTTCGTAGAATCGAGGGTTAGACTTAGGGTTAGGCTTAGGCTTAGTGTTAGCGTTAGATCAGGCGCATTTTTAGTGTTCTGGTTTTCGTTAGGGTACGGCTTAGAGTGCATTTAGGGGTAGGGCTAGGAGTAGGGTGAGGATTAGGGTTAAGGTTTGTGTTGGTAGAATCGAGGTTTAGGATTAGGCTTAGGGTCAGGAATGGCTTTTGGGTTAGAGTCGAGTGCATTATGGTTAGGGATAATGTTGAAATTGACGATTTAGTGTTTGGGTTAGAATCGAGCACATTTAGGGTTAGAGTTTTGGTTAGAATTCGTTAGGGTTCGGGTTAGTGTAAGGGGTAGGGGTAGGGTTAGAGTGAATTTAGGGGTAGGGGTAGGGGTAGGGTTAGGATTAGGGTTAAGGTTTGTGTTGGTAGAATCGAAGTTTAGGGCTAGGCGTAGGGTGAGGATTGCCTTTAGGATAAGAGTCGAGTGCATTTAGGGTTAGGCTTAGTGTTGAGATTGACGATTTAGTGTTAGGGTTATAATCGAGCACATTAGGGTTAGAGTTATGGTTAGAATCCAGTGCATTTAGGGTTAGGATTAGGGTTAGGGTTAGGGTTATGTTTAGGGTGAGGGTTAGAATCGAGTGCATTTAAGGATAGTGTTAGGGTTAGAGTTAGGTATAGGGTTAGCTTTCGTAGAATCGAGGGTCAGTGTTAGGGTGAGGGTTAGGGTTAGGATTAGAGTTAGAATCAGGAGCATTTTTAGCGTTAGGGTTGGGGTTAGGGTCAGGGTTTGAGTGCATTTAGTGGTAGGGGAGGAGTTGGGTTAGGATTCGGGTTAGGGTTTGTGTTGGTAGAATCGAGGTTTTGGGTTAGGCTTAGGGTCAGGAGAGCATTTTGGGTCATAATTCAGAGCATTTGGGCTTAGGGTTAGTGTTGAAATTGATGATTTAGTTATAGCGTTCGAATCAGGCACATTTAGGGATAGAGTTATGATTAGAATTCAGTGCATTTAGGGTTAGGGTTAGGGTTAGGTTTAGGGTCAGGGTTAGAATCGAGAGCATTTAAGGATAGTGCTAGGGTTAGAGTTAGGTTTAGGGTTAGCTTTCGTAGAATCGAGGGTTAGGCTTGGGGTTAGGCTTAGGGTGAGGATTAGGGTTAGAATCAAGCAGAGTTTTAGTGTTAGCGTTAGGGTGAGGGTTAGGGTTAAAGTGTTTTTAGGGCTAGTGGATGGGATAGGGTTAGAATAGGTGTTAAGGTTTGTGTTGGTAGATCGAGGTTTAGGTTTAGGCTTAGGGTCAGGATTGCATTTTGGATCAGAATCGAGTGTATTTAGGCTTTGCGTTAGTGTTCAAATTGACGATTTAGTGCGAGGGTTTGAATCGAGCACATTTAGGGTTAGAGTTATGCTTAGAATTCAGTGCATTTAGGGTTAGCGTTAGGGTTAGGGTTAGGTTGAGGGTCAGGGTTAAAATCGAGAGCATTTAAGGATAGGGCTAGGATTAGAGTTAGGTTTAGCGTTCTCTTTCGTAGAGTGGAGCGTTAGGCTTAAGGTTAGGCTGAGGGTTAGGGTTAGGGTTAGAATCAGGCACATTTTTAGTGGTCTGCTTTTCATCAGGGTATGGCTTAGAGTGCATTTAGGGGTAGGCGTAGGAGTAGGGTTAGTATTAGGGTTAAGGTTTGTGTTGGTAGAATCGAGGTTTAGGGTTAGGCTTAGGGTCAGGAATGGATTTTGGGTTAGAGTCAAGTGCATTTAGGGTTAGGGATAGTGTTGAAATTGACGTTTTAGTGTTTGGTTAGAATCGAGCACATTTAGGGTTAGAGTTTTGGTTAGAATTCGTTAGGGTTAGCGTTAGTGTAAGGGGTAGGGATAGGGTTAGAGTGCATTTAGGGGTAGGGGTAGGGGTAGGGTTAGGATTAGGGTTAGGGTTTGTGTTGGTAGAATCGAAGTTTAGGGTTAGGCGTAGGGTGAGGATGGCCTTTAGGTTAGAGTCGAGTGCATTTAGGGTTAGGCTTAGTGTTGAAATTGACGATTTAGTGTTAGACTTAGAATCGACCACATTAGGGTTGGAGTTATGGTTAGAATCCACTATATTTAAGCTTAGGGTTAGGATTAAGTTTATTAGGGTCAGGATTAGAATCGAGAGCATTTCAGGATAGTGTTAGGGTTAGAGTTAGGTTTAGGGTTAGGTTTCGCAGAATTGAGTGTCAGGGTTAGGGTTAGGCTTAGGGATAGAATCAAGCGCATTTTTAGCGTCAGGAGTTAGGTCAGGGTTAGGGTTAGAGTGCATATAGAGATAGGGATAGGAGTAGGGTTGGGATTAGGGTTAGGGTTTGTATTGGTAGAATCGAGGTTTAGGGTTAGGCTTAGGGTCAGGATTGCCTTTAGGGTTAGAGTCGAGTGCATTTAAGGTTAGGCTTAGTGTTGAGATTGACGATTTAGTGTTAGGGTTATAATCGAGCACATTAGGGTTAGAGTTATGGTTAGAATCCAGTGCATTTAGGGTTAGGATTAGGGGTAGGGTTAGGGTTATGTTCAGGGTGAGGGTTAGAATCGAGTGCATTTAAGGATAGTGTTAGGGTTAGAGTTAGGTATAGGGTTAGCTTTCGTAGAATCGAGGGTCAGTGTTAGGGTGAGGGTTAGGGTTAGGATTAGGGTTAGAATCAGGAGCATTTTTAGCGTTAGGGTTGGGGTTAGGGTCAGGGTTTGAGTGCATTTAGGGGTAGGGGAGGAGTTGGGTTAGGATTCGGGTTAGGGTTTGTGTTGGTAGAATCGAGGTTTTGGGTTAGGCTTAGGGTCAGGAGAGCATTTTGGGTCATAATTCAGAGCATTTGGGTTTAGGGTTAGTGTTGAAATTGATGATTTAGTTATAGCGTTCGAATCAGGCACATTTAGGGATAGAGTTATGATTAGAATTCAGTGCATTTAGGGTTAGGGTTAGGGTTAGGTTTAGGGTCAGGGTGAGAATCGAGAGCATTTAAGGATAGTGTTAGGGTTAGAGTTAGGTTTAGGGTGAGCTTTCGTAGAATCGAGGGTTAGGCTTGGGGTTAGGCTTAGGGTGAGTGTTAGGGTTAGAATCAAGCACAGTTTTAGTGTTAGCGCTAGGGTGAGGGTTAGGGTTAAAGTGCTTTTAGGGCTAGTGGATGGGATAGGGTTAGAATAGGTGTTAAGGTTTGTGTTGGTAGATCGAGGTTTAGGTTTAGGCTTAGGGTCAGGATTGCATTTTGGATCAGAATCGAGTGTATTTAGGCTTTGCGTTAGTGTTCAAATTGACGATTTAGTGCGAGGGTTTGAATCGAGCACATTTAGGGTTAGAGTTATGCTTAGAATTCAGTGCATTTAGGGTTAGCGTTACGGTTAGGGTTAGGTTGAGGGTCAGGGTTAGAATCGAGAGCATTAAGGATAGTGCTAGGGTTAGAGTTAGGTTTAAGGTTAGCTTTCGTAGAATCGAGGGTTAGACTTAGGGTTAGGCTTAGGCTTAGTGTTAGCGTTAGATCAGGCGCATTTTTAGTGTTCTGGTTTTCGTTAGGGTACGGCTTAGAGTGCATTTAGGGGTAGGGCTAGGAGTAGGGTGAGGATTAGGGTTAAGGTTTGTGTTGGTAGAATCGAGGTTTAGGATTAGGCTTAGGGTCAGGAATGGCTTTTGGGTTAGAGTCGAGTGCATTATGGTTAGGGATAATGTTGAAATTGATGATTTAGTGTTTGGGTTAGAATCGAGCACATTTAGGGTTAGAGTTTTCGTTAGAATTCGTTAGGGTTAGGGTTAGTGTAAGGGGTAGGGGTAGGGTTAGAGTGAATTTAGGGGTAGGGGTAGGGGTGGGGTTAGGATTAGGGTTAAGGTTTGTGTTGGTAGAATCGAAGTTTAGGGCTAGGCGTAGGGTGAGGATTGCCTTTAGGATAAGAGTCGAGTGCATTTAGGGTTAGGCTTAGTGTTGAGATTGACGATTTAGTGTTAGGGTTATAATTGAGCACATTAGGGTTAGAGTTATGGTTAGAATCCAGTGCATTTAGGGTTAGGATTAGGGTTAGGGTTAGGGTTATGTTTAGGGTGAGGGTTAGAATCGAGTGCATTTAAGGATAGTGTTAGGGTTAGAGTTAGGTATAGGGTTAGCTTTCGTAGAATCGAGGGTCAGTGTTAGGGTGAGGGTTAGGGTTAGGATTAGAGTTAGAATCAGGAGCATTTTTAGCGTTAGGGTTGGGGTTAGGGTCAGGGTTTGAGTGCATTTAGTGGTAGGGGAGGAGTTGGGTTAGGATTCGGGTTAGGGTTTGTGTTGGTAGAATCGAGGTTTTTGGGTTAGGCTTAGGGTCAGGAGAGCATTTTGGGTCATAATTCAGAGCATTTGGGCTTAGGGTTAGTGTTGAAATTGATGATTTAGTTATAGCGTTCGAATCAGGCACATTTAGGGATAGAGTTATGATTAGAATTCAGTGCATTTAGGGTTTAGGGTTAGGGTTAGGTTTAGGGTCAGGGTTAGAATCGAGAGCATTTAAGGATAGTGCTAGGGTTAGAGTTAGGTTTAGGTTAGCTTTCGTAGAATCGAGGGTTAGGCTTGGGGTTAGGCTTAGGGTGAGGATTAGGGTTAGAATCAAGCAGAGTTTTAGTGTTAGCGTTAGGGTGAGGGTTAGGGTTAAAGTGCTTTTAGGGCTAGTGGATGGATAGGGTTAGAATAGGTGTTAAGGTTTGTGTTGGTAGATCGAGGTTTAGCTTTAGGCTTAGGGTCAGGATTGCATTTTGGATCAGAATCGAGTGTATTTAGGCTTTGCGTAGTGTTCAATTGACGATTTAGTGCGAGGGTTTGAATCGAGCACATTTAGGGTTAGAGTTATGCTTAGAATTCAGTGCATTTAGGGTTAGCGTTAGGGTTAGGGTTAGGTTGAGGGTCAGGGTTAAAATCGAGAGCATTTAAGGATAGTGCTAGGATTAGAGTTAGGTTTAGCGTTCTCTTTCGTAGAGTGGAGCGTTAGGCTTAAGGTTAGGCTGAGGGTTAGGGTTAGGGTTAGAATCAGGCACATTTTTAGTGGTCTGCTTTTCATCAGGGTATGGCTTAGAGTGCATTTAGGGGTAGGCGTAGGAGTAGGGTTAGTATTAGGGTTAAGGTTTGTGTTGGTAGAATCGAGGTTTAGGGTTAGGCTTAGGGTCAGGAATGGATTTTGGGTTAGAGTCGAGTGCATTTAGGGTTAGGCTTAGTGTTGAGATTGACGTTTTAGTGTTTGGTTAGAATCGAGCACATTTAGGGTTAGAGTTTTGGTTAGAATTCGATAGGGTTAGCGTTAGTGTAAGGGGTAGGGATAGGGTTAGAGTGCATTTAGGGGTAGGGGTAGGGGTAGGGTTAGGATTAGGGTTAGGGTTTGTGTTGGTAGAATCGAAGTTTAGGGTTAGGCGTAGGGTGAGGATTGCCTTTAGGTTAGAGTCGAGTGCATTTAGGGTTAGGCTTAGTGTTGAAATTGACGATTTAGTGTTAGACTTAGAATCGACCACATTAGGGTTGGAGTTATGGTTAGAATCCACTATATTTAAGCTTAGGGTTAGGATTAAGTTTATTTGGGTCAGGATTAGAATCGAGAGCATTTCAGGATAGTGTTAGGGTTAGAGTTAGGTTTAGGGTTAGGTTTCGCAGAATTGAGTGTCAGGGTTAGGGTTAGGCTTAGGGATAGAATCAAGCGCATTTTTAGCGTCAGGAGTTAGGTCAGGGTTAGGGTTAGAGTGCATATAGAGATAGGGATAGGAGTAGGGTTGGGATTAGGGTTAGGGTTTGTATTGGTAGAATCGAGGTTTAGGGTTAGGCTTAGGGTCAGGATTGCCTTTAGGGTTAGAGTCGAGTGCATTTAAGGTTAGGCTTAGTGTTGAGATTGACGATTTAGTGTTAGGGTTATAATCGAGCACATTAGGGTTAGAGTTATGGTTAGAATCCAGTGCATTTAGGGTTAGGATTAGGGGTAGGGTTAGGGTTATGTTCAGGGTGAGGGTTAGAATCGAGTGCATTTAAGGATAGTGTTAGGGTTAGAGTTAGGTATAGGGTTAGCTTTCGTAGAATCGAGGGTCAGTGTTAGGGTGAGGGTTAGGGTTAGGATTAGGGTTAGAATCAGGAGCATTTTTAGCGTTAGGGTTGGGGTTAGGGTCAGGGTTTGAGTGCATTTAGGGGTAGGGGAGGAGTTGGGTTAGGATTCGGGTTAGGGTTTGTGTTGGTAGAATCGAGGTTTTGGGTTAGGCTTAGGGTCAGGAGAGCATTTTGGGTCATAATTCAGAGCATTTGGGTTTAGGGTTAGTGTTGAAATTGATGATTTAGTTATAGCGTTCGAATCAGGCACATTTAGGGATAGAGTTATGATTAGAATTCAGTGCATTTAGGGTTAGGGTTAGGGTTAGGTTTAGGGTCAGGGTGAGAATCGAGAGCATTTAAGGATAGTGTTAGGGTTAGAGTTAGGTTTAGGGTGAGCTTTCGTAGAATCGAGGGTTAGGCTTGGGGTTAGGCTTAGGGTGAGTGTTAGGGTTAGAATCAAGCACAGTTTTAGTGTTAGCGCTAGGGTGAGGGTTAGGGTTAAAGTGCTTTTAGGGCTAGTGGATGGGATAGGGTTAGAATAGGTGTTAAGGTTTGTGTTGGTAGATCGAGGTTTAGGTTTAGGCTTAGGGTCAGGATTGCATTTTGGATCAGAATCGAGTGTATTTAGGCTTTGCGTTAGTGTTCAAATTGACGATTTAGTGCGAGGGTTTGAATCGAGCACATTTAGGGTTAGAGTTATGCTTAGAATTCAGTGCATTTAGGGTTAGCGTTACGGTTAGGGTTAGGTTGAGGGTCAGGGTTAGAATCGAGAGCATTAAGGATAGTGCTAGGGTTAGAGTTAGGTTTAAGGTTAGCTTTCGTAGAATCGAGGGTTAGACTTAGGGTTAGGCTTAGGCTTAGTGTTAGCGTTAGATCAGGCGCATTTTTAGTGTTCTGGTTTTCGTTAGGGTACGGCTAAGAGTGCATTTAGGGGTAGGGCTAGGAGTAGGGTGAGGATTAGGGTTAAGGTTTGTGTTGGTAGAATCGAGGTTTAGGATTAGGCTTAGGGTCAGGAATGGCTTTTGGGTTAGAGTCGAGTGCATTATGGTTAGGGATAATGTTGAAATTGACGATTTAGTGTTTGGGTTAGAATCGAGCACATTTAGGGTTAGAGTTTTGGTTAGAATTCGTTAGGGTTAGGGTTAGTGTAAGGGGTAGGGGTAGGGTTAGAGTGAATTTAGGGGTAGGGGTAGAGGTAGGGTTAGGATTAGGGTTAAGGTTTGTGTTGGTAGAATCGAAGTTTAGGGCTAGGCGTAGGGTGAGGATTGCCTTTAGGATAAGAGTCGAGTGCATTTAGGGTTAGGCTTAGTGTTGAGATTGACGATTTAGTGTTAGGGTTATAATCGAGCACATTAGGGTTAGAGTTATGGTTAGAATCCAGTGCATTTAGGGTTAGGATTAGGGTTAGGGTTAGGGTTATGTTTAGGGTGAGGGTTAGAATCGAGTGCATTTAAGGATAGTGTTAGGGTTAGAGTTAGGTATAGGGTTAGCTTTCGTAGAATCGAGGGTCAGTGTTAGGGTGAGGGTTAGGGTTAGGATTAGAGTTAGAATCAGGAGCATTTTTAGCGTTAGGGTTGGGGTTAGGGTCAGGGTTTGAGTGCATTTAGTGGTAGGGGAGGAGTTGGGTTAGGATTCGGGTTAGGGTTTGTGTTGGTAGAATCGAGGTTTTGGGTTAGGCTTAGGGTCAGGAGAGCATTTTGGGTCATAATTCAGAGCATTTGGGCTTAGGGTTAGTGTTGAAATTGATGATTTAGTTATAGCGTTCGAATCAGGCACATTTAGGGATAGAGTTATGATTAGAATTCAGTGCATTTAGGGTTAGGGTTAGGGTTAGGTTTAGGGTCAGGGTTAGAATCGAGAGCATTTAAGGATAGTGCTAGGGTTAGAGTTAGGTTTAGGGTTAGCTTTCGTAGAATCGAGGGTTAGGCTTGGGGTTAGGCTTAGGGTGAGGATTAGGGTTAGAATCAAGCAGAGTTTTAGTGTTAGCGTTAGGGTGAGGGTTAGGGTTAAAGTGTTTTTAGGGCTAGTGGATGGGATAGGGTTAGAATAGGTGTTAAGGTTTGTGTTGGTAGATCGAGGTTTAGGTTTAGGCTTAGGGTCAGGATTGCATTTTGGATCAGAATCGAGTGTATTTAGGCTTTGCGTTAGTGTTCAAATTGACGATTTAGTGCGAGGGTTTGAATCGAGCACATTTAGGGTTAGAGTTATGCTTAGAATTCAGTGCATTTAGGGTTAGCGTTAGGGTTAGGGTTAGGTTGAGGGTCAGGGTTAAAATCGAGAGCATTTAAGGATAGGGCTAGGATTAGAGTTAGGTTTAGCGTTCTCTTTCGTAGAGTGGAGCGTTAGGCTTAAGGTTAGGCTGAGGGTTAGGGTTAGGGTTAGAATCAGGCACATTTTTAGTGGTCTGCTTTTCATCAGGGTATGGCTTAGAGTGCATTTAGGGGTAGGCGTAGGAGTAGGGTTAGTATTAGGGTTAAGGTTTGTGTTGGTAGAATCGAGGTTTAGGGTTAGGCTTACGGTCAGGAATGGATTTTGGGTTAGAGTCAAGTGCATTTAGGGTTAGGGATAGTGTTGAAATTGACGTTTTAGTGTTTGGTTATAATCGAGCACATTTAGGGTTAGAGTTTTGGTTAGAATTCGTTAGGGTTAGCGTTAGTGTAAGGGGTAGGGATAGGGTTAGAGTGCATTTAGGGGTAGGGTTAGGATTAGGGTTAGGGTTTGTGTTGGTAGAATCGAAGTTTAGGGTTAGGCGTAGGGTGAGGATGGCCTTTAGGTTAGAGTCGAGTGCATTTAGGGTTAGGCTTAGTGTTGAAATTGACGATTTAGTGTTAGACTTAGAATCGACCACATTAGGGTTGGAGTTATGGTTAGAATCCACTATATTTAAGCTTAGGGTTAGGATTAAGTTTATTAGGGTCAGGATTAGAATCGAGAGCATTTCAGGATAGTGTTAGGGTTAGAGTTAGGTTTAGGGTTAGGTTTCGCAGAATTGAGTGTCAGGGTTAGGGTTAGGCTTAGGGATAGAATCAAGCGCATTTTTAGCGTCAGGAGTTAGGTCAGGGTTAGGGTTAGAGTGCATATAGAGATAGGGATAGGAGTAGGGTTGGGATTAGGGGTTAGGGTTTGTATTGGTAGAATCGAGGTTTAGGGTTAGGCTTAGGGTCAGGATTGCCTTTAGGGTTAGAGTCGAGTGCATTTAAGGTTAGGCTTAGTGTTGAGATTGACGATTTATTGTTAGGGCTATAATCGAGCACATTAGGGTTAGAGTTATGGTTAGAATCCAGTGCATTTAGGGTTAGGATTAGGGATAGGGTTAGGTTTATGTTTAGGGTGAGGGTTAGAATCGAGTGCATTTAAAGATAGTGTTAAGGTTAGAGTTAGGTATAGGGTTACCTTTCGTAGAATCGAGGGTCAGTGTTAGGGGTGAGGGTTAGGGTTAGGATTAAGTTTAGGCTCAGGAGCATTTTTAGCGTTAGGGTTGGGGTTAGGGTCAGGGTTTGAGTGCATTTAGGGGTAGGGGAGGACTTGGGTTAGGATTCGGGTTAGGGTTTGTGTTGGTAGAATCGAGGTTTTGGGTTAGGCTTAGTGTCAGGAGAGCATTTTGGGTCATAATTCAGAGCATTTGTGCTTAGGGTTCGTGTGGAAATTGATGATTTTGTTATAGCGTTAGAATCAGGCACATTTAGGGATAGAGTTATGATTAGAATTCAGTGCATTTAGGGTTAGGGTTAGGGTTAGGGTTAGGGTCAGCGTTTAGAATCGAGAGCATTTAAGGATAGTGCTAGGTTAGAGTTAGGTTTAGGGTTAGCTTTCGTAGAATCGAGGTTAGGCTTGGTTTTAGGCTTAGGGTGAGGGTTAGGGTTAGAATCAAGCACAGTTTTAGTGTTAGCGTTAGGGTGAGGGTTAGGGTTAAATTGCTTTTAGGGTTAGTGGATGGGATAAGGTTAGGATAGGTGTTAAGGTTTGTGTTGGTAGATCGAGGGTTTAGGTTTAGGCTTAGGGTCAGGATTGCATTTTGGATCAGAATCGAGTGTATTTAGGCTTTGGGTTAGTGTTCAAATTGACGATTTAGTGTTAGGGTTTGAATCGAGCACATTTAGGGTTAGAGTTATGCTTAGAATTCAGTGCATTTAGGGTTAGCGTTAGGATTAGGGTTAGGTTGAGGGTCAGGGTTGAAATCGAGAGCATTTAAGGATAGTGCTAGGGTTAGTGTTAGGTTTAGCATTCTCTTTCGTAGAGTGGAGGGTTAGGCTTAAGGTTAGGCTTAGGGTTAGGGTTAGGATTAGAATCAGGCACATTTTTAGTGGTCTACATTCTC
>NW_027325349.1:0-49461 GCF_028372415.1 Notamacropus eugenii | reverse complement strand
ATGGTTGGAATCCACTATATTTAAGCTTAGGGTTAGGGTTAAGGTTATTAGGGTCAGGATTAGAATCGAGAGCATTTAAGGATAGTGTTAGGGTTAGAGTTAGGTTTAGGGTTAGGTTTCGTAGAATTGAGGGTTAGGGTTAGGGTTAGGGTTAGGGATAGAATCAAGCGCATTTGTAGTGTTAGGGGTTGGATCAGGGTTAGGGTTAGAGTGCATAAAGAGGTAGGGATAGGAGTAGGGTTGGGATTAGGGTTAGGGTTTGTGTTGGTAGAATCGAGGTTTAGGGGTAGGCTTAGGGTCAGGATTGCCTTTAGGGTTAGAGTCGAGTGCATTTAGGGTAAGCCTTAGTGTTGAGACTGACGATTTAGTGTTAGGGTTATAATCGAGCACATTAGGGTTAGACTTATGGTTAGAATCCAGTGCATTTAGGGTTGGGATTAGGGATAGGGTTAGGTTTATGTTTAGGATGAGGGTTAGAATCGAGTGCATTTAAGGATAGTGTTAGGGTTAGAGTTAGGTATAGGGTTACCTTTCGTAGAATCGAGGGTCAGTGTTAGGATGAGGGTTAGGGTTAGGATTAAGGTTAGACTCAGGAGCATTTTTAGCGTTAGGGTTGCGGTTAGGGTCAGGGTTAGAATCGAGAGCATTAAGGATAGTGCTAGGGTTAGAGTTAAGTTTAGGTTTAGCTTTCGTAGAATCGAGGGTTAGGCTTAGGATTAGGCTTAGGGTGAGGATAGGGTTAGAATCAAGCACAGTTTTAGTGTTACCGTTAGGGTGAGGATTAGGGTTAAAGTGCTTTTAGGGCTAGTGGAAGGGATAGGGTTAGGATTAGGGTTAAGGTTTGTGTTGGTAGCATCGAAGTTTAGGTCTAGGCTTAGTGTCAGGATTGCATTTTGGATCAGAATCGAGTGTATTTAGGTTCTGGTTTAGTGTTCAAATTGACGATTTAGTGTTAGGGTTTGAATCGAGCACATTTAGGGTGAGAGTTATGCTTAGAATTCAGTGCATTTAGGGTTAGGGTTAGGGTTAGGGTTAGGTTTAAGGTCAGGGTTAAAATCGAGAACATTTAAGGATAGTGCTAGGATTAGACTTAGGTTTAGCGTTCGCTTTCGTTGCATCGAGGGTTAGGCTTAAGGTTAGGCTTAGGCTTACGGTTAGGGTTAGAATCAGGTGCATTTTTAGTGTTCTGTTTTTCGTTAGGGTACGGCTTAGAGTGCATTTAGGGGTAGGGGTAGGAGTAGGGTTAGGATTAGGGTTAAGGTTTGTGTTGGTAGAATCGAGGTTTAGGGTTAGGCTTAGGGTCAGGAATGGCTTTTGGGTTAGAGGCGAGTGCATTTAGGGTTAGAGATAGTGTTGAAATTGTCGATTAAGTGTTTGGGTTAGAATCGAGCACATTTAGGGTTAGAGTTTTGGTTAGAATTCCTTAGGGTTAGTGTAAGGGGTAGGGGTAGGGTTAGAGTGCATTTAGGGATAGGGGTAGGGGTAGGGTTAGGATTAGGGTTAGGGTTTGTGTTGGCAGAATCGAAGTTTAGGGTTAGGCGTAGGGTGAGGATTGCCTTTTGGGTTTCACCTGAGTGCCTTTAGAGTTAGGGTTAGTGTTGAGATTGACGATTTAGTGTTAGACTTAGAATCCAGAACATTAGGGTTAGAGTTATGGTTAGAATCCACTATATTTAAGCTTAGGGTTAGGGTTAGGGTTATTAGGGTCAGGATTAGAATCGAGAGCATTTCAGGATAGTGTTAGGGTTAGAGTTAGGTTTAGTGTTAGGTTTCGTAGAATTGAGGGTTAGGGTTAGGGTTAGGGTTAGGGATAGAATCAAGCGCATTTTTAGTATTAGGGGTTGGGTCAGGGTTCGGGTTAGAGTGCATATAGAGGTAGGGATAGGAGTAGGGTTGGGATTAGGGTTAGGGTTTGTGTTGGTAGAATCGAGGTTTAGGGTTAGGCTTAGGGTCAGGATTGCCTTTAGGGTTAGAGTCGAGTGCATTTAGGGTTAGGCTTAGTGTTGAGATTGACGATTTAGTGTTAGGGTTATAAGCGAGCACATTCGGGTTAGAGTTATGGTTGGAATCCAGTGCATTTAGGGTTAGCATTAGGGATAGGGTTTGGTTTATGTTTAGCGTGAGGGTTAGAATCGACTGCATTTAAGGATAGTGTTAAGGGTAGAGTTAGGTATAGGGCTAGCTTTCGTAGAATCGAGGGTCAGTGTTAGGGTGAGGGTTAGGGTTAGGATTAGGGTTAGAATCAGGAGCATTTTTAGCGTTAGGGTTGGGGTTAGGGTCAGGGTTTGAGTGCATTTAGGGGGAGGGGAGGAGTTGGGTTAGGATTAGGGTTAGGGTTTGTGTTGGTAGAATCCAGGTTTTGGGATAGGCTTAGGGTCAGGAGAGCATTTTGGGTCATAATTCAGAGCATTTGGGGTTAGGGTTAGTGTTGAAATTGATGATTTAGTTATAGCGTTAGAATCAGGCACATTTAGGCATAGAGCTATGATTAGAATTCAGTGCATTTAGGGTTAGGGTTAGGGTTAGGGTTAGGGTCAGGGTTAGAATCGAGAGCATTTAAGGATAGTGCTAGGGTTAGAGTTAGGTTTAGGGTTAGCTTTCGTAGAATCGAGGGTTAGTCTTGGGGTTAGGCTTAGGGTGAGGGTTAGGGTTAGAATCAAGCACAGTTTTAGTGTTAGCGTTAGGGTGAGGGTTAGGCTTAAAGTGCTTTTAGGGCCAGTGGATGGGATAGGGTTAGAATAGGTGTTAAGGTTTGTGTTGGTAGAATCGAGGTTTAGGTTTAGGCTTAGGGTCAGGATTGCATTTTGGATCAGAATCGAGTGTATTTAGGCTTTGCGTTAGTGTTCAAATTGACGATTTAGTGTTAGGGTTTGAATCGACCACATTTAGGGTTAGAGTTATGCTTAGAATTCAGTGCATTTAGGTTTAGCGTTAGGGTTAGGGTTAGGTTGAGGGTCAGGGTTAAAATCGAGAGCATTTAAGGATAGTGCTAGGGTTAGAGTTAGGTTTAGCGTTCGCTTTCGTAGAATCGAGGGTTAGGCTTAAGGTTAGGCTTAGGGTTAGGGTTGGGTTAGAATCAGGCACATTTTTAGTGGTCTGCTTTTCATCAGGGTATGGCTTAGAGTGCATTTAGGGGTAGGCATAGGAGTAGGGTTAGAATTAGGGTTAAGGTTTGTGTTGGTAGAATCGAGGTTTAGGGTTAGGCTTAGGGTCAGGAATGGATTTTGGGTTAGAGTCGAGTGCATTTAGGGTTAGGGATAGTGTTGAAATTGACGATTTAGTGTTTGATTAGAATCGAGCACATTTAGGGTTAGAGTTTTGGTTAGAATTCGTTAGGGTTAGCGTTAGTGTAAGGGGTAGGGGTAGGGTTAGAGTGCATTTAGGGGTAGGGGTAGGGGTAGGGTTAGGATTAGGGTTAGGGTTTGTGTTGGTAGAATCGAAGTTTAGGGTTAGGCGTAGGGTGAGGATTGCCTTTTGGGTTACAACTGAGTGCATTTAGAGTTAGGGTTAGTGTTGAGTTTGACGATTTATTGTTAGACTTAGAATGGAGCACATTAGGGTTAGAGTTATGGTTGGAATCCACTATATTTAAGCTTAGGGTTAGGGTTAAGGTTATTAGGGTCAGGATTAGAATCGAGAGCATTTAAGGATAGTGTTAGGGTTAGAGTTAGGTTTAGGGTTAGGTTTCGTAGAATTGAGGGTTAGGGTTAGGGTTAGGGTTAGGGATAGAATCAAGCGCATTTGTAGTGTTAGGGGTTGGATCAGGGTTAGGGTTAGAGTGCATAAAGAGGTAGGGATAGGAGTAGGGTTGGGATTAGGGTTAGGGTTTGTGTTAGTAGAATCGAGGTTTAGGGTTAGGCTTAGGGTCAGGATTGCCTTTAGGGTTAGAGTCGAGTGCATTTAGGGTAAGCCTTAGTGTTGAGACTGACGATTTAGTGTTAGGGTTATAATCGAGCACATTAGGGTTAGACTTATGGTTAGAATCCAGTGCATTTAGGGTTGGGATTAGGGATAGGGTTAGGTTTATGTTTAGGATGAGGGTTAGAATCGAGTGCATTTAAGGATAGTGTTAGGGTTAGAGTTAGGTATAGGGTTACCTTTCGTAGAATCGAGGGTCAGTGTTAGGATGAGGGTTAGGGTTAGGATTAAGGTTAGACTCAGGAGCATTTTTAGCGTTAGGGTTGCGGTTAGGGTCAGGGTTAGAATCGAGAGCATTAAGGATAGTGCTAGGGTTAGAGTTAAGTTTAGGTTTAGCTTTCGTAGAATCGAGGGTTAGGCTTAGGATTAGGCTTAGGGTGAGGATAGGGTTAGAATCAAGCACAGTTTTAGTGTTACCGTTAGGGTGAGGATTAGGGTTAAAGTGCTTTTAGGGCTAGTGGAAGTGATAGGGTTAGGATTAGGGTTAAGGTTTGTGTTAGTAGCATCGAGGTTTAGGTTTAGGCTTAGTGTCAGGATTGCATTTTGGATCAGAATCGAGTGTATTTAGGTTCTGGTTTAGTGTTCAAATTGACGATTTAGTGTTAGGGTTTGAATCGAGCACATTTAGGGTGAGAGTTATGCTTAGAATTCAGTGCATTTAGGGTTAGGGTTAGGGTTAGGGTTAGGTTTAGGGTCAGGGTTAAAATCGAGAACATTTAAGGATAGTGCTAGGATTAGACTTAGGTTTAGCGTTCGCTTTCGTTGCATCGAGGGTTAGGCTTAAGGTTAGGCTTAGGCTTACGGTTAGGGTTAGAATCAGGTGCATTTTTAGTGTTCTGCTTTTCGTTAGGGTACGGCTTAGAGTGCATTTAGGGGTAGGGGTAGGAGTAGGGTTAGGATTAGGGTTAAGGTTTGTGTTGGTAGAATCGAGGTTTAGGGTTAGGCTTAGGGTCAGGAATGGCTTTTGGGTTAGAGGCGAGTGCATTTAGGGTTAGAGATAGTGTTGAAATTGTCGATTAAGTGTTTGGGTTAGAATCGAGCACATTTAGGGTTAGAGTTTTGGTTAGAATTCCTTAGGGTTAGTGTAAGGGGTAGGGGTTGGGTTAGAGTGCATTTAGGGGTAGGGGTAGGGGTAGGGTTAGGATTAGGGTTAGGGTTTGTGTTGGCAGAATCGAAGTTTAGGGTTAGGCGTAGGGTGAGGATTGCCTTTTGGGTTTCACCTGAGTGCCTTTAGAGTTAGGGTTAGTGTTGAGATTGACGATTTAGTGTTAGACTTAGAATCCAGAACATTAGGGTTAGAGTTATGGTTAGAATCCACTATATTTAAGCTTAGGGTTAGGGTTAGGGTTATTGGGGTCAGGATTAGAATCGAGAGCATTTCAGGATAGTGTTAGGGTTAGAGTTAGGTTTAGTGTTAGGTTTCGTAGAATTGAGGGTTAGGGTTAGGGTTAGGGTTAGGGATAGAATCAAGCACATTTTTAGTATTAGGGGTTGGGTCAGGGTTCGGGTTAGAGTGCATATAGAGGTAGGGATAGGAGTAGGGTTGGGATTAGGGTTAGGGTTTGTGTTGGTAGAATCGAGGTTTAGGGTTAGGCTTAGGGTCAGGATTGCCTTTAGGGTTAGAGTCGAGTGCATTTAGGGTTAGGCTTAGTGTTGAGATTGACGATTTAGTGTTAGGGTTATAAGCGAGCACATTCGGGTTAGAGTTATGGTTGGAATCCAGTGCATTTAGGGTTAGCATTAGGGATAGGGTTTGGTTTATGTTTAGCGTGAGGGTTAGAATCGACTGCATTTAAGGATAGTGTTAAGGGTAGAGTTAGGTATAGGGCTAGCTTTCGTAGAATCGAGGGTCAGTGTTAGGGTGAGGGTTAGGGTTAGGATTAGGGTTAGAATCAGGAGCATTTTTAGCGTTAGGGTTGGGGTTAGGGTCAGGGTTTGAGTGCATTTAGGGGGAGGGGAGGAGTTGGGTTAGGATTAGGGTTAGGGTTTGTGTTGTAGAATCCAGGTTTTGGGATAGGCTTAGGGTCAGGAGAGCATTTTGGGTCATAATTCAGAGCATTTGGGGTTAGGGTTAGTGTTGAAATTGATGATTTAGTTATAGCGTTAGAATCAGGCACATTTAGGCATAGAGCTATGATTAGAATTCAGTGCATTTAGGGTTAGGGTTAGGGTTAGGGTTAGGGTCAGGGTTAGAATCGAGAGCATTTAAGGATAGTGCTAGGGTTAGAGTTAGGTTTAGGGTTAGCTTTCGTAGAATCGAGGGTTAGTCTTGGGGTTAGGCTTAGGGTGAGGGTTAGGGTTAGAATCAAGCACAGTTTTAGTGTTAGCGTTAGGGTGAGGGTTAGGCTTAAAGTGCTTTTAGGGCCAGTGGATGGGATAGGGTTAGAATAGGTGTTAAGGTTTGTGTTGGTAGAATCGAGGTTTAGGTTTAGGCTTAGGGTCAGGATTGCATTTTGGATCAGAATCGAGTGTATTTAGGCTTTGCGTTAGTGTTCAAATTGACGATTTAGTGTTAGGGTTTGAATCGACCACATTTAGGGTTAGAGTTATGCTTAGAATTCAGTGCATTTAGGTTTAGCGTTAGGGTTAGGGTTAGGTTGAGGGTCAGGGTTAAAATCGAGAGCATTTAAGGATAGTGCTAGGGTTAGAGTTAGGTTTAGCGTTCGCTTTCGTAGAATCGAGGGTTAGGCTTAAGGTTAGGCTTAGGGTTAGGGTTGGGTTAGAATCAGGCACATTTTTAGTGGTCTGCTTTTCATCAGGGTATGGCTTAGAGTGCATTTAGGGGTAGGCATAGGAGTAGGGTTAGAATTAGGGTTAAGGTTTGTGTTGGTAGAATCGAGGTTTAGGGTTAGGCTTAGGGTCAGGAATGGATTTTGGGTTAGAGTCGAGTGCATTTAGGGTTAGGGATAGTGTTGAAATTGACGATTTAGTGTTTGATTAGAATCGAGCACATTTAGGGTTAGAGTTTTGGTTAGAATTCGTTAGGGTTAGCGTTAGTGTAAGGGGTAGGGGTAGGGTTAGAGTGCATTTAGGGGTAGGGGTAGGGGTAGGGTTAGGATTAGGGTTAGGGTTTGTGTTGGTAGAATCGAAGTTTAGGGTTAGGCGTAGGGTGAGGATTGCCTTTTGGGTTACAACTGAGTGCATTTAGAGTTAGGGTTAGTGTTGAGATTGACGATTTATTGTTAGACTTAGAATGGAGCACATTAGGGTTAGAGTTATGGTTAGAATCCACTATATTTAAGCTTAGGGTTAGGGTTAAGGTTATTAGGGTCAGGATTAGAATCGAGAGCATTTAAGGATAGTGTTAGGGTTAGAGTTAGGTTTAGGGTTAGGTTTCGTAGAATTGAGGGTTAGGGTTAGGGTTAGGGTTAGGGATAGAATCAAGCGCATTTGTAGTGTTAGGGGTTGGATCAGGGTTAGGGTTAGAGTGCATAAAGAGGTAGGGATAGGAGTAGGGTTGGGATTAGGGTTAGGGTTTGTGTTGGTAGAATCGAGGTTTAGGGTTAGGCTTAGGGTCAGGATTGCCTTTAGGGTTAGAGTCGAGTGCATTTAGGGTAAGGCTTAGTGTTGAGACTGACGATTTAGTGTTAGGGTTATAATCGAGCACATTAGGGTTAGACTTATGGTTAGAATCCAGTGCATTTAGGGTTGGGATTAGGGATAGGGTTAGGTTTATGTTTAGGATGAGGGTTAGAATCGAGTGCATTTAAGGATAGTGTTAGGGTTAGAGTTAGGTATAGGGTTACCTTTCGTAGAATCGAGGGTCAGTGTTAGGATGAGGGTTAGGGTTAGGATTAAGGTTAGACTCAGGAGCATTTTTAGCGTTAGGGTTGCGGTTAGGGTCAGGGTTAGAATCGAGAGCATTAAGGATAGTGCTAGGGTTAGAGTTAAGTTTAGGTTTAGCTTTCGTAGAATCGAGGGTTAGGCTTAGGATTAGGCTTAGGGTGAGGATAGGGTTAGAATCAAGCACAGTTTTAGTGTTACCGTTAGGGTGAGGATTAGGGTTAAAGTGCTTTTAGGGCTAGTGGAAGTGATAGGGTTAGGATTAGGGTTAAGGTTTGTGTTGGTAGCATCGAGGTTTAGGTTTAGGCTTAGTGTCAGGATTGCATTTTGGATCAGAATCGAGTGTATTTAGGTTCTGGTTTAGTGTTCAAATTGACGATTTAGTGTTAGGGTTTGAATCGAGCACATTTAGGGTGAGAGTTATGCTTAGAATTCAGTGCATTTAGGGTTAGGGTTAGGGTTAGGGTTAGGTTTAGGGTCAGGGTTAAAATCGAGAACATTTAAGGATAGTGCTAGGATTAGACTTAGGTTTAGCGTTCGCTTTCGTAGAATCGAGGGTTAGGCTTAAGGTTAGGCTTAGGCTTACGGTTAGGGTTAGAATCAGGCGCATTTTTAGTGTTCTGCTTTTCGTTAGGGTACGGCTTAGAGTGCATTTAGGGGTAGGCGTAGGAGTAGGGTTAGGATTAGGGTTAAGGTTTGTGTTGGTAGAATCGAGGTTTAGGGTTAGGCTTAGGGTCAGAATTGCTTTTTGGGTTAGAGTCGAGGGCATTTAGGGTTAGGCTTAGTGTTGAGATTGACGATTTAGTGTTAGGGTTATAATCGAGCACATTAGGGTTAGAGTTATGGTTAGAATCCAGTGCATTTAGGGTTAGGATTAGGGATAGGCTTAGGTTTATGTTTAGGGTGAGGGTTAGAATCGAGTGCATTTAAGAATAGTGTTAGGGTTAGAATTAGGTTTAACGTTCGCTTTCGTAGAATCGAGGGTTAGGCTTAAGGTTAGGCTTAGGCTTAGTGTTAGGGTTAGAATCAGGCGCATTTTTAGTGTTCTGGTTTTCGTTAGGGTATGGCTTAGAGTGCATTTAGGGGTAGGGGTAGGAGTAGGTTGAGGATTGGGGTTAAGGTTGGTGTTGGTAGAATCGAGGTTTAGGGTTAGGCTTAGGGTCAGGAATGGCTTTTGGGTTAGAGTCGAGGGCATTTAGGGTTAGGCTCAGTGTTGAGATTGACGATTTAGTGTTCGGGTTACAATCGAGCACATTAGGGTTAGAGTTATGGTTAGAATCCAGTGCATTTAGGGTTAGGATTAGGGATAGGATTAGGTTTATGTTTAGGTTGAGGGTTAGAATGGAGTGCATTTAAGAATAGTGTTAGGGTTAGAGTTTGGTTTAACGTTCGCTTTCGTAGCATCGAGGGTTAGGCTTAAGATTAGGCTTAGGCTTAGGGTTAGGGTTACAATCAGGCGCATTTTTAGTGTTCTGGTTTTCGTTAGGGTACGTCTTAGAGTGCATTTAGGGGTAGGGGTAGGAGTAGGGTTAGGATTAGGGTTAAGGTTTGGGTTGGTAGAATCGAGGTTTAGGGTTAGGCTTAGGGTCAGGAATGGCTTTTGGGTTAGAGTCGAGTGCATTTAGGGTTAGGGATAGTGTTGAAATTGACGATTTAGTGTTTGGGTTAGAATCGAGCACATTTAGGGTTAGAGATTTGGTTAGAATTCTTTAGGGTTAGGGTTAGTGTAAGGGGTTGGGGTAGGGTTAGAGTGCATTTAGGGGTAGGGGTAGGGGTAGGGTTAGGATTAGGGTTAGGGTTTGTGTTGGTAGAATCGAAGTTTAGGGTTAGGTGTAGGGTGAGGATTGCCTTTTGGGTTACAACTGAGAGCACTTAGAGTTAGGGTTAGTGTTGAGATTGACGATTTAGTGTTAGGCTTAGAATCGAGCACATGAGGGTTAGAGTTATGGTTTGAATCCACTATATTGAAGCTTAGGGTTAGGGTTAGGGTTATTAGGGTCAGGATTAGAATCGAGAGCATTTAAGGATAGTGTTAGGGTTAGAGTTAGGTTTAGGGTTAGGTTTCGTAGAATTGAGGGTTAGGGTTAGGGTTAGGGGTAGGGTTAGGGTTAGGGATAGAATCAAGCGCATTTGTAGTGTTAGGGGTTGGGTCAGGGTTAGAGTTAGAGTGCATATAGAGGTAGGGATAGGAGTAGGGTTGGGATTAGGGTTAGGGTTTGTGTTAGTAGAATCGAGGTTTAGGGGTAGGCTTAGGGTCAGGATTGCCTTTAGGGTTAGAGTCGAGTTCATTTAAGGTTAGGCTTAGTGTTGAGATTGACGATTTAGTGTTAGGGTTATAATCGAGCACATTAGGGTTAGAGTTATGGTTAGAATCCAGTGCATTTAGGATTAGGATTAGGGATAGGGTTAGGTTTATGTTTAGAGTGAGGGTTAGAATCGAGTGCATTTAAGGATAGTGTTAGGGTTAGAGTTAGGTATAGGGTTACCTTTCGTAGAATCGAGGGTCAGTGTTAGGATGAGGGTTAGGGTTAGGATTAAGGTTAGACTCAGGAGCATTTTTAGCGTTAGGGTTGCGGTTAGGGTCAGGGTTAGAATCGAGAGCATTAAGGATAGTGCTAGGGTTAGAGTTAAGTTTAGGTTTAGCTTTCGTAGAATCGAGGGTTAGGCTTAGGATTAGGCTTAGGGTGAGGATAGGGTTAGAATCAAGCACAGTTTTAGTGTTACCGTTAGGGTGAGGATTAGGGTTAAAGTGCTTTTAGGGCTAGTGGAAGGGATAGGGTTAGGATTAGGGTTAAGGTTTGTGTTGGTAGCATCGAAGTTTAGGTCTAGGCTTAGTGTCAGGATTGCATTTTGGATCAGAATCGAGTGTATTTAGGTTCTGGTTTAGTGTTCAAATTGACGATTTAGTGTTAGGGTTTGAATCGAGCACATTTAGGGTGAGAGTTATGCTTAGAATTCAGTGCATTTAGGGTTAGGGTTAGGGTTAGGGTTAGGTTTAAGGTCAGGGTTAAAATCGAGAACATTTAAGGATAGTGCTAGGATTAGACTTAGGTTTAGCGTTCGCTTTCGTTGCATCGAGGGTTAGGCTTAAGGTTAGGCTTAGGCTTACGGTTAGGGTTAGAATCAGGTGCATTTTTAGTGTTCTGTTTTTCGTTAGGGTACGGCTTAGAGTGCATTTAGGGGTAGGGGTAGGAGTAGGGTTAGGATTAGGGTTAAGGTTTGTGTTGGTAGAATCGAGGTTTAGGGTTAGGCTTAGGGTCAGGAATGGCTTTTGGGTTAGAGGCGAGTGCATTTAGGGTTAGAGATAGTGTTGAAATTGTCGATTAAGTGTTTGGGTTAGAATCGAGCACATTTAGGGTTAGAGTTTTGGTTAGAATTCCTTAGGGTTAGTGTAAGGGGTAGGGGTAGGGTTAGAGTGCATTTAGGGATAGGGGTAGGGGTAGGGTTAGGATTAGGGTTAGGGTTTGTGTTGGCAGAATCGAAGTTTAGGGTTAGGCGTAGGGTGAGGATTGCCTTTTGGGTTTCACCTGAGTGCCTTTAGAGTTAGGGTTAGTGTTGAGATTGACGATTTAGTGTTAGACTTAGAATCCAGAACATTAGGGTTAGAGTTATGGTTAGAATCCACTATATTTAAGCTTAGGGTTAGGGTTAGGGTTATTAGGGTCAGGATTAGAATCGAGAGCATTTCAGGATAGTGTTAGGGTTAGAGTTAGGTTTAGTGTTAGGTTTCGTAGAATTGAGGGTTAGGGTTAGGGTTAGGGTTAGGGATAGAATCAAGCGCATTTTTAGTATTAGGGGTTGGGTCAGGGTTCGGGTTAGAGTGCATATAGAGGTAGGGATAGGAGTAGGGTTGGGATTAGGGTTAGGGTTTGTGTTGGTAGAATCGAGGTTTAGGGTTAGGCTTAGGGTCAGGATTGCCTTTAGGGTTAGAGTCGAGTGCATTTAGGGTTAGGCTTAGTGTTGAGATTGACGATTTAGTGTTAGGGTTATAAGCGAGCACATTCGGGTTAGAGTTATGGTTGGAATCCAGTGCATTTAGGGTTAGCATTAGGGATAGGGTTTGGTTTATGTTTAGCGTGAGGGTTAGAATCGACTGCATTTAAGGATAGTGTTAAGGGTAGAGTTAGGTATAGGGCTAGCTTTCGTAGAATCGAGGGTCAGTGTTAGGGTGAGGGTTAGGGTTAGGATTAGGGTTAGAATCAGGAGCATTTTTAGCGTTAGGGTTGGGGTTAGGGTCAGGGTTTGAGTGCATTTAGGGGGAGGGGAGGAGTTGGGTTAGGATTAGGGTTAGGGTTTGTGTTGGTAGAATCCAGGTTTTGGGATAGGCTTAGGGTCAGGAGAGCATTTTGGGTCATAATTCAGAGCATTTGGGGTTAGGGTTAGTGTTGAAATTGATGATTTAGTTATAGCGTTAGAATCAGGCACATTTAGGCATAGAGCTATGATTAGAATTTAGTGCATTTAGGGTTAGGGTTAGGGTTAGGGTTAGGGTCAGGGTTAGAATCGAGAGCATTTAAGGATAGTGCTAGGGTTAGAGTTAGGTTTAGGGTTAGCTTTCGTAGAATCGAGGGTTAGTCTTGGGGTTAGGCTTAGGGTGAGCGTTAGGGTTAGAATCAAGCACAGTTTTAGTGTTAGCGTTAGGGTGAGGGTTAGGCTTAAAGTGCTTTTAGGGCCAGTGGATGGGATAGGGTTAGAATAGGTGTTAAGGTTTGTGTTGGTAGAATCGAGGTTTAGGTTTAGGCTTAGGGTCAGGATTGCATTTTGGATCAGAATCGAGTGTATTTAGGCTTTGCGTTAGTGTTCAAATTGACGATTTAGTGTTAGGGTTTGAATCGACCACATTTAGGGTTAGAGTTATGCTTAGAATTCAGTGCATTTAGGTTTAGCGTTAGGGTTAGGGTTAGGTTGAGGGTCAGGGTTAAAATCGAGAGCATTTAAGGATAGTGCTAGGGTTAGAGTTAGGTTTAGCGTTCGCTTTCGTAGAATCGAGGGTTAGGCTTAAGGTTAGGCTTAGGGTTAGGGTTGGGTTAGAATCAGGCACATTTTTAGTGGTCTGCTTTTCATCAGGGTATGGCTTAGAGTGCATTTAGGGGTAGGCATAGGAGTAGGGTTAGAATTAGGGTTAAGGTTTGTGTTGGTAGAATCGAGGTTTAGGGTTAGGCTTAGGGTCAGGAATGGATTTTGGGTTAGAGTCGAGTGCATTTAGGGTTAGGGATAGTGTTGAAATTGACGATTTAGTGTTTGATTAGAATTGAGCACATTTAGGGTTAGAGTTTTGGTTAGAATTCGTTAGGGTTAGCGTTAGTGTAAGGGGTAGGGGTAGGGTTAGAGTGCATTTAGGGGTAGGGGTAGGGGTAGGGTTAGGATTAGGGTTAGGGTTTGTGTTGGCAGAATCGAAGTTTAGGGTTAGGCGTAGGGTGAGGATTGCCTTTTGGGTTTCACCTGAGTGCCTTTAGAGTTAGGGTTAGTGTTGAGATTGACGATTTAGTGTTAGACTTAGAATCCAGAACATTAGGGTTAGAGTTATGGTTAGAATCCACTATATTTAAGCTTAGGGTTAGGGTTAGGGTTATTGGGGTCAGGATTAGAATCGAGAGCATTTCAGGATAGTGTTAGGGTTAGAGTTAGGTTTAGTGTTAGGTTTCGTAGAATTGAGGGTTAGGGTTAGGGTTAGGGTTAGGGATAGAATCAAGCACATTTTTAGTATTAGGGGTTGGGTCAGGGTTCGGGTTAGAGTGCATATAGAGGTAGGGATAGGAGTAGGGTTGGGATTAGGGTTAGGGTTTGTGTTGGTAGAATCGAGGTTTAGGGTTAGGCTTAGGGTCAGGATTGCCTTTAGGGTTAGAGTCGAGTGCATTTAGGGTTAGGCTTAGTGTTGAGATTGACGATTTAGTGTTAGGGTTATAAGCGAGCACATTCGGGTTAGAGTTATGGTTGGAATCCAGTGCATTTAGGGTTAGCATTAGGGATAGGGTTTGGTTTATGTTTAGCGTGAGGGTTAGAATCGACTGCATTTAAGGATAGTGTTAAGGGTAGAGTTAGGTATAGGGCTAGCTTTCGTAGAATCGAGGGTCAGTGTTAGGGTGAGGGTTAGGGTTAGGATTAGGGTTAGAATCAGGAGCATTTTTAGCGTTAGGGTTGGGGTTAGGGTCAGGGTTTGAGTGCATTTAGGGGGAGGGGAGGAGTTGGGTTAGGATTAGGGTTAGGGTTTGTGTTGTAGAATCCAGGTTTTGGGATAGGCTTAGGGTCAGGAGAGCATTTTGGGTCATAATTCAGAGCATTTGGGGTTAGGGTTAGTGTTGAAATTGATGATTTAGTTATAGCGTTAGAATCAGGCACATTTAGGCATAGAGCTATGATTAGAATTCAGTGCATTTAGGGTTAGGGTTAGGGTTAGGGTTAGGGTCAGGGTTAGAATCGAGAGCATTTAAGGATAGTGCTAGGGTTAGAGTTAGGTTTAGGGTTAGCTTTCGTAGAATCGAGGGTTAGTCTTGGGGTTAGGCTTAGGGTGAGGGTTAGGGTTAGAATCAAGCACAGTTTTAGTGTTAGCGTTAGGGTGAGGGTTAGGCTTAAAGTGCTTTTAGGGCCAGTGGATGGGATAGGGTTAGAATAGGTGTTAAGGTTTGTGTTGGTAGAATCGAGGTTTAGGTTTAGGCTTAGGGTCAGGATTGCATTTTGGATCAGAATCGAGTGTATTTAGGCTTTGCGTTAGTGTTCAAATTGACGATTTAGTGTTAGGGTTTGAATCGACCACATTTAGGGTTAGAGTTATGCTTAGAATTCAGTGCATTTAGGTTTAGCGTTAGGGTTAGGGTTAGGTTGAGGGTCAGGGTTAAAATCGAGAGCATTTAAGGATAGTGCTAGGGTTAGAGTTAGGTTTAGCGTTCGCTTTCGTAGAATCGAGGGTTAGGCTTAAGGTTAGGCTTAGGGTTAGGGTTGGGTTAGAATCAGGCACATTTTTAGTGGTCTGCTTTTCATCAGGGTATGGCTTAGAGTGCATTTAGGGGTAGGCATAGGAGTAGGGTTAGAATTAGGGTTAAGGTTTGTGTTGGTAGAATCGAGGTTTAGGGTTAGGCTTAGGGTCAGGAATGGATTTTGGGTTAGAGTCGAGTGCATTTAGGGTTAGGGATAGTGTTGAAATTGACGATTTAGTGTTTGATTAGAATCGAGCACATTTAGGGTTAGAGTTTTGGTTAGAATTCGTTAGGGTTAGCGTTAGTGTAAGGGGTAGGGGTAGGGTTAGAGTGCATTTAGGGGTAGGGGTAGGGGTAGGGTTAGGATTAGGGTTAGGGTTTGTGTTGGTAGAATCGAAGTTTAGGGTTAGGCGTAGGGTGAGGATTGCCTTTTGGGTTACAACTGAGTGCATTTAGAGTTAGGGTTAGTGTTGAGATTGACGATTTATTGTTAGACTTAGAATGGAGCACATTAGGGTTAGAGTTATGGTTAGAATCCACTATATTTAAGCTTAGGGTTAGGGTTAAGGTTATTAGGGTCAGGATTAGAATCGAGAGCATTTAAGGATAGTGTTAGGGTTAGAGTTAGGTTTAGGGTTAGGTTTCGTAGAATTGAGGGTTAGGGTTAGGGTTAGGGTTAGGGATAGAATCAAGCGCATTTGTAGTGTTAGGGGTTGGATCAGGGTTAGGGTTAGAGTGCATAAAGAGGTAGGGATAGGAGTAGGGTTGGGATTAGGGTTAGGGTTTGTGTTGGTAGAATCGAGGTTTAGGGTTAGGCTTAGGGTCAGGATTGCCTTTAGGGTTAGAGTCGAGTGCATTTAGGGTAAGGCTTAGTGTTGAGACTGACGATTTAGTGTTAGGGTTATAATCGAGCACATTAGGGTTAGACTTATGGTTAGAATCCAGTGCATTTAGGGTTGGGATTAGGGATAGGGTTAGGTTTATGTTTAGGATGAGGGTTAGAATCGAGTGCATTTAAGGATAGTGTTAGGGTTAGAGTTAGGTATAGGGTTACCTTTCGTAGAATCGAGGGTCAGTGTTAGGATGAGGGTTAGGGTTAGGATTAAGGTTAGACTCAGGAGCATTTTTAGCGTTAGGGTTGCGGTTAGGGTCAGGGTTAGAATCGAGAGCATTAAGGATAGTGCTAGGGTTAGAGTTAAGTTTAGGTTTAGCTTTCGTAGAATCGAGGGTTAGGCTTAGGATTAGGCTTAGGGTGAGGATAGGGTTAGAATCAAGCACAGTTTTAGTGTTACCGTTAGGGTGAGGATTAGGGTTAAAGTGCTTTTAGGGCTAGTGGAAGTGATAGGGTTAGGATTAGGGTTAAGGTTTGTGTTGGTAGCATCGAGGTTTAGGTTTAGGCTTAGTGTCAGGATTGCATTTTGGATCAGAATCGAGTGTATTTAGGTTCTGGTTTAGTGTTCAAATTGACGATTTAGTGTTAGGGTTTGAATCGAGCACATTTAGGGTGAGAGTTATGCTTAGAATTCAGTGCATTTAGGGTTAGGGTTAGGGTTAGGGTTAGGTTTAGGGTCAGGGTTAAAATCGAGAACATTTAAGGATAGTGCTAGGATTAGACTTAGGTTTAGCGTTCGCTTTCGTAGAATCGAGGGTTAGGCTTAAGGTTAGGCTTAGGCTTACGGTTAGGGTTAGAATCAGGCGCATTTTTAGTGTTCTGCTTTTCGTTAGGGTACGGCTTAGAGTGCATTTAGGGGTAGGCGTAGGAGTAGGGTTAGGATTAGGGTTAAGGTTTGTGTTGGTAGAATCGAGGTTTAGGGTTAGGCTTAGGGTCAGAATTGCTTTTTGGGTTAGAGTCGAGGGCATTTAGGGTTAGGCTTAGTGTTGAGATTGACGATTTAGTGTTAGGGTTATAATCGAGCACATTAGGGTTAGAGTTATGGTTAGAATCCAGTGCATTTAGGGTTAGGATTAGGGATAGGCTTAGGTTTATGTTTAGGGTGAGGGTTAGAATCGAGTGCATTTAAGAATAGTGTTAGGGTTAGAATTAGGTTTAACGTTCGCTTTCGTAGAATCGAGGGTTAGGCTTAAGGTTAGGCTTAGGCTTAGTGTTAGGGTTAGAATCAGGCGCATTTTTAGTGTTCTGGTTTTCGTTAGGGTATGGCTTAGAGTGCATTTAGGGGTAGGGGTAGGAGTAGGTTGAGGATTGGGGTTAAGGTTGGTGTTGGTAGAATCGAGGTTTAGGGTTAGGCTTAGGGTCAGGAATGGCTTTTGGGTTAGAGTCGAGGGCATTTAGGGTTAGGCTCAGTGTTGAGATTGACGATTTAGTGTTCGGGTTACAATCGAGCACATTAGGGTTAGAGTTATGGTTAGAATCCAGTGCATTTAGGGTTAGGATTAGGGATAGGATTAGGTTTATGTTTAGGTTGAGGGTTAGAATGGAGTGCATTTAAGAATAGTGTTAGGGTTAGAGTTTGGTTTAACGTTCGCTTTCGTAGCATCGAGGGTTAGGCTTAAGATTAGGCTTAGGCTTAGGGTTAGGGTTACAATCAGGCGCATTTTTAGTGTTCTGGTTTTCGTTAGGGTACGTCTTAGAGTGCATTTAGGGGTAGGGGTAGGAGTAGGGTTAGGATTAGGGTTAAGGTTTGGGTTGGTAGAATCGAGGTTTAGGGTTAGGCTTAGGGTCAGGAATGGCTTTTGGGTTAGAGTCGAGTGCATTTAGGGTTAGGGATAGTGTTGAAATTGACGATTTAGTGTTTGGGTTAGAATCGAGCACATTTAGGGTTAGAGATTTGGTTAGAATTCTTTAGGGTTAGGGTTAGTGTAAGGGGTTGGGGTAGGGTTAGAGTGCATTTAGGGGTAGGGGTAGGGGTAGGGTTAGGATTAGGGTTAGGGTTTGTGTTGGTAGAATCGAAGTTTAGGGTTAGGTGTAGGGTGAGGATTGCCTTTTGGGTTACAACTGAGAGCACTTAGAGTTAGGGTTAGTGTTGAGATTGACGATTTAGTGTTAGGCTTAGAATCGAGCACATGAGGGTTAGAGTTATGGTTTGAATCCACTATATTGAAGCTTAGGGTTAGGGTTAGGGTTATTAGGGTCAGGATTAGAATCGAGAGCATTTAAGGATAGTGTTAGGGTTAGAGTTAGGTTTAGGGTTAGGTTTCGTAGAATTGAGGGTTAGGGTTAGGGTTAGGGGTAGGGTTAGGGTTAGGGATAGAATCAAGCGCATTTGTAGTGTTAGGGGTTGGGTCAGGGTTAGAG
This sequence comes from Notamacropus eugenii, assembly GCF_028372415.1. Taxonomy (NCBI): domain Eukaryota; kingdom Metazoa; phylum Chordata; class Mammalia; order Diprotodontia; family Macropodidae; genus Notamacropus; species Notamacropus eugenii. The sequence continues at coordinate 31,593 of NW_027325349.1, read as the reverse complement.
TTAGAGTGCATATAGAGGTAGGGATAGGAGTAGGGTTGGGATTAGGGTTAGGGTTTGTGTTAGTAGAATCGAGGTTTAGGGGTAGGCTTAGGGTCAGGATTGCCTTTAGGGTTAGAGTCGAGTTCATTTAAGGTTAGGCTTAGTGTTGAGATTGACGATTTAGTGTTAGGGTTATAATCGAGCACATTAGGGTTAGAGTTATGGTTAGAATCCAGTGCATTTAGGATTAGGATTAGGGATAGGGTTAGGTTTATGTTTAGAGTGAGGGTTAGAATCGAGTGCATTTAAGGATAGTGTTAGGGTTAGAGTTAGGTATAGGGTTACCTTTCGTAGAATCGAGGGTCAGTGTTAGGATGAGGGTTAGGGTTAGGATTAAGGTTAGACTCAGGAGCATTTTTAGCGTTAGGGTTGCGGTTAGGGTCAGGGTTAGAATCGAGAGCATTAAGGATAGTGCTAGGGTTAGAGTTAAGTTTAGGTTTAGCTTTCGTAGAATCGAGGGTTAGGCTTAGGTTTAGGCTTAGGGTGAGGATAGGGTTAGAATCAAGCACAGTTTTAGTGTTACCGTTAGGGTGAGGATTAGGGTTAAAGTGCTTTTAGGGCTAGTGGAAGTGATAGGGTTAGGATTAGGGTTAAGGTTTGTGTTGGTAGCATCGAGGTTTAGGTTTAGGCTTAGTGTCAGGATTGCATTTTGGATCAGAATCGAGTGTATTTAGGTTCTGGTTTAGTGTTCAAATTGACGATTTAGTGTTAGGGTTTGAATCGAGCACATTTAGGGTGAGAGTTATGCTTAGAATTCAGTGCATTTAGGGTTAGGGTTAGGGTTAGGGTTAGGTTTAGGGTCAGGGTTAAAATCGAGAACATTTAAGGATAGTGCTAGGATTAGACTTAGGTTTAGCGTTCGCTTTCGTAGAATCGAGGGTTAGGCTTAAGGTTAGGCTTAGGCTTACGGTTAGGGTTAGAATCAGGTGCATTTTTAGTGTTCTGCTTTTCGTTAGGGTACGGCTTAGAGTGCATTTAGGGGTAGGCGTAGGAGTAGGGTTAGGATTAGGGTTAAGGTTTGTGTTGGTAGAATCGAGGTTTAGGGTTAGGCTTAGGGTCAGAATTGCTTTTTGGGTTAGAGTCGAGGGCATTTAGGGTTAGGCTTAGTGTTGAGATTGACGATTTAGTGTTAGGGTTATAATCGAGCACATTAGGGTTAGAGTTATGGTTAGAATCCAGTGCATTTAGGGTTAGGATTAAGGATAGGCTTAGGTTTATGTTTAGGGTGAGGGTTAGAATCGAGTGCATTTAAGAATAGTGTTAGGGTTAGAGTTAGGTTTAACGTTCGCTTTCGTAGAATCGAGGGTTAGGCTTAAGGTTAGGCTTAGGCTTAGTGTTAGGGTTAGAATCAGGCGCATTTTTAGTGTTCTGGTTTTCGTTAGGGTATGGCTTAGAGTGCATTTAGGGGTAGGGGTAGGAGTAGGTTGAGGATTAGGGTTAAGGTTGGTGTTGGTAGAATCGAGGTTTAGGGTTAGGCTTAGGGTCAGGAATGGCTTTTGGGTTAGAGTCGAGGGCATTTAGGGTTAGGCTCAGTGTTGAGATTGACGATTTAGTGTTCGGGTTACAATCGAGCACATTAGGGTTAGAGTTATGGTTAGAATCCAGTGCATTTAGGGTTAGGATTAGGGATAGGATTAGGTTTATGTTTAGGTTGAGGGTTAGAATGGAGTGCATTTAAGAATAGTGTTAGGGTTAGAGTTTGGTTTAACGTTCGCTTTCGTAGCATCGAGGGTTAGGCTTAAGATTAGGCTTAGGCTTAGGGTTAGGGTTACAATCAGGCGCATTTTTAGTGTTCTGGTTTTCGTTAGGGTACGTCTTAGAGTGCATTTAGGGGTAGGGGTAGGAGTAGGGTTAGGATTAGGGTTAAGGTTTGGGTTGGTAGAATCGAGGTTTAGGGTTAGGCTTAGGGTCAGGAATGGCTTTTGGGTTAGAGTCGAGTGCATTTAGGGTTAGGGATAGTGTTGAAATTGACGATTTAGTGTTTGGGTTAGAATCGAGCACATTTAGGGTTAGAGATTTGGTTAGAATTCTTTAGGGTTAGGGTTAGTGTAAGGGGTTGGGGTAGGGTTAGAGTGCATTTAGGGGTAGGGGTAGGGGTAGGGTTAGGATTAGGGTTAGGGTTTGTGTTGGTAGAATCGAAGTTTAGGGTTAGGTGTAGGGTGAGGATTGCCTTTTGGGTTACAACTGAGAGCACTTAGAGTTAGGGTTAGTGTTGAGATTGACGATTTAGTGTTAGGCTTAGAATCGAGCACATGAGGGTTAGAGTTATGGTTTGAATCCACTATATTGAAGCTTAGGGTTAGGGTTAGGGTTATTAGGGTCAGGATTAGAATCGAGAGCATTTAAGGATAGTGTTAGGGTTAGAGTTAGGTTTAGGGTTAGGTTTCGTAGAATTGAGGGTTAGGGTTAGGGTTAGGGGTAGGGTTAGGGTTAGGGATAGAATCAAGCGCATTTGTAGTGTTAGGGGTTGGGTCAGGGTTAGAGTTAGAGTGCATATAGAGGTAGGGATAGGAGTAGGGTTGGGATTAGGGTTAGGGTTTGTGTTAGTAGAATCGAGGTTTAGGGGTAGGCTTAGGGTCAGGATTGCCTTTAGGGTTAGAGTCGAGTTCATTTAAGGTTAGGCTTAGTGTTGAGATTGACGATTTAGTGTTAGGGTTATAATCGAGCACATTAGGGTTAGACTTATGGTTAGAATCCAGTGCATTTAGGATTAGGATTAGGGATAGGGTTAGGTTTATGTTTAGAGTGAGGGTTAGAATCGAGTGCATTTAAGGATAGTGTTAGGGTTAGAGTTAGGTATAGGGTTACCTTTCGTAGAATCGAGGGTCAGTGTTAGGATGAGGGTTAGGGTTAGGATTAAGGTTAGACTCAGGAGCATTTTTAGCGTTAGGGTTGCGGTTAGGGTCAGGGTTAGAATCGAGAGCATTAAGGATAGTGCTAGGGTTAGAGTTAAGTTTAGGTTTAGCTTTCGTAGAATCGAGGGTTAGGCTTAGGATTAGGCTTAGGGTGAGGATAGGGTTAGAATCAAGCACAGTTTTAGTGTTACCGTTAGGGTGAGGATTAGGGTTAAAGTGCTTTTAGGGCTAGTGGAAGGGATAGGGTTAGGATTAGGGTTAAGGTTTGTGTTGGTAGCATCGAAGTTTAGGTCTAGGCTTAGTGTCAGGATTGCATTTTGGATCAGAATCGAGTGTATTTAGGTTCTGGTTTAGTGTTCAAATTGACGATTTAGTGTTAGGGTTTGAATCGAGCACATTTAGGGTGAGAGTTATGCTTAGAATTCAGTGCATTTAGGGTTAGGGTTAGGGTTAGGGTTAGGTTTAAGGTCAGGGTTAAAATCGAGAACATTTAAGGATAGTGCTAGGATTAGACTTAGGTTTAGCGTTCGCTTTCGTTGCATCGAGGGTTAGGCTTAAGGTTAGGCTTAGGCTTACGGTTAGGGTTAGAATCAGGTGCATTTTTAGTGTTCTGTTTTTCGTTAGGGTACGGCTTAGAGTGCATTTAGGGGTAGGGGTAGGAGTAGGGTTAGGATTAGGGTTAAGGTTTGTGTTGGTAGAATCGAGGTTTAGGGTTAGGCTTAGGGTCAGGAATGGCTTTTGGGTTAGAGGCGAGTGCATTTAGGGTTAGAGATAGTGTTGAAATTGTCGATTAAGTGTTTGGGTTAGAATCGAGCACATTTAGGGTTAGAGTTTTGGTTAGAATTCCTTAGGGTTAGTGTAAGGGGTAGGGGTAGGGTTAGAGTGCATTTAGGGATAGGGGTAGGGGTAGGGTTAGGATTAGGGTTAGGGTTTGTGTTGGCAGAATCGAAGTTTAGGGTTAGGCGTAGGGTGAGGATTGCCTTTTGGGTTTCACCTGAGTGCCTTTAGAGTTAGGGTTAGTGTTGAGATTGACGATTTAGTGTTAGACTTAGAATCCAGAACATTAGGGTTAGAGTTATGGTTAGAATCCACTATATTTAAGCTTAGGGTTAGGGTTAGGGTTATTAGGGTCAGGATTAGAATCGAGAGCATTTCAGGATAGTGTTAGGGTTAGAGTTAGGTTTAGTGTTAGGTTTCGTAGAATTGAGGGTTAGGGTTAGGGTTAGGGTTAGGGATAGAATCAAGCGCATTTTTAGTATTAGGGGTTGGGTCAGGGTTCGGGTTAGAGTGCATATAGAGGTAGGGATAGGAGTAGGGTTGGGATTAGGGTTAGGGTTTGTGTTGGTAGAATCGAGGTTTAGGGTTAGGCTTAGGGTCAGGATTGCCTTTAGGGTTAGAGTCGAGTGCATTTAGGGTTAGGCTTAGTGTTGAGATTGACGATTTAGTGTTAGGGTTATAAGCGAGCACATTCGGGTTAGAGTTATGGTTGGAATCCAGTGCATTTAGGGTTAGCATTAGGGATAGGGTTTGGTTTATGTTTAGCGTGAGGGTTAGAATCGACTGCATTTAAGGATAGTGTTAAGGGTAGAGTTAGGTATAGGGCTAGCTTTCGTAGAATCGAGGGTCAGTGTTAGGGTGAGGGTTAGGGTTAGGATTAGGGTTAGAATCAGGAGCATTTTTAGCGTTAGGGTTGGGGTTAGGGTCAGGGTTTGAGTGCATTTAGGGGGAGGGGAGGAGTTGGGTTAGGATTAGGGTTAGGGTTTGTGTTGGTAGAATCCAGGTTTTGGGATAGGCTTAGGGTCAGGAGAGCATTTTGGGTCATAATTCAGAGCATTTGGGGTTAGGGTTAGTGTTGAAATTGATGATTTAGTTATAGCGTTAGAATCAGGCACATTTAGGCATAGAGCTATGATTAGAATTTAGTGCATTTAGGGTTAGGGTTAGGGTTAGGGTTAGGGTCAGGGTTAGAATCGAGAGCATTTAAGGATAGTGCTAGGGTTAGAGTTAGGTTTAGGGTTAGCTTTCGTAGAATCGAGGGTTAGTCTTGGGGTTAGGCTTAGGGTGAGCGTTAGGGTTAGAATCAAGCACAGTTTTAGTGTTAGCGTTAGGGTGAGGGTTAGGCTTAAAGTGCTTTTAGGGCCAGTGGATGGGATAGGGTTAGAATAGGTGTTAAGGTTTGTGTTGGTAGAATCGAGGTTTAGGTTTAGGCTTAGGGTCAGGATTGCATTTTGGATCAGAATCGAGTGTATTTAGGCTTTGCGTTAGTGTTCAAATTGACGATTTAGTGTTAGGGTTTGAATCGACCACATTTAGGGTTAGAGTTATGCTTAGAATTCAGTGCATTTAGGTTTAGCGTTAGGGTTAGGGTTAGGTTGAGGGTCAGGGTTAAAATCGAGAGCATTTAAGGATAGTGCTAGGGTTAGAGTTAGGTTTAGCGTTCGCTTTCGTAGAATCGAGGGTTAGGCTTAAGGTTAGGCTTAGGGTTAGGGTTGGGTTAGAATCAGGCACATTTTTAGTGGTCTGCTTTTCATCAGGGTATGGCTTAGAGTGCATTTAGGGGTAGGCATAGGAGTAGGGTTAGAATTAGGGTTAAGGTTTGTGTTGGTAGAATCGAGGTTTAGGGTTAGGCTTAGGGTCAGGAATGGATTTTGGGTTAGAGTCGAGTGCATTTAGGGTTAGGGATAGTGTTGAAATTGACGATTTAGTGTTTGATTAGAATTGAGCACATTTAGGGTTAGAGTTTTGGTTAGAATTCGTTAGGGTTAGCGTTAGTGTAAGGGGTAGGGGTAGGGTTAGAGTGCATTTAGGGGTAGGGGTAGGGGTAGGGTTAGGATTAGGGTTAGGGTTTGTGTTGGTAGAATCGAAGTTTAGGGTTAGGCGTAGGGTGAGGATTGCCTTTTGGGTTACAACTGAGTGCATTTAGAGTTAGGGTTAGTGTTGAGATTGACGATTTATTGTTAGACTTAGAATGGAGCACATTAGGGTTAGAGTTATGGTTAGAATCCACTATATTTAAGCTTAGGGTTAGGGTTAAGGTTATTAGGGTCAGGATTAGAATCGAGAGCATTTAAGGATAGTGTTAGGGTTAGAGTTAGGTTTAGGGTTAGGTTTCGTAGAATTGAGGGTTAGGGTTAGGGTTAGGGTTAGGGATAGAATCAAGCGCATTTGTAGTGTTAGGGGTTGGATCAGGGTTAGGGTTAGAGTGCATAAAGAGGTAGGGATAGGAGTAGGGTTGGGATTAGGGTAAGGGTTTGTGTTGGTAGAATCGAGGTTTAGGGTTAGGCTTAGGGTCAGGATTGCCTTTAGGGTTAGAGTCGAGTGCATTTAGGGTAAGGCTTAGTGTTGAGACTGACGATTTAGTGTTAGGGTTATAATCGAGCACATTAGGGTTAGACTTATGGTTAGAATCCAGTGCATTTAGGGTTGGGATTAGGGATAGGGTTAGGTTTATGTTTAGGATGAGGGTTAGAATCGAGTGCATTTAAGGATAGTGTTAGGGTTAGAGTTAGGTATAGGGCTAGCTTTCGTAGAATCGAGGGTCAGTGTTAGGATGAGGGTTAGGGTTAGGATTAAGGTTAGACTCAGGAGCATTTTTAGCGTTAGGGTTGCGGTTAGGGTCAGGGTTAGAATCGAGAGCATTAAGGATAGTGCTAGGGTTAGAGTTAAGTTTAGGTTTAGCTTTCGTAGAATCGAGGGTTAGGCTTAGGATTAGGCTTAGGGTGAGGATAGGGTTAGAATCAAGCACAGTTTTAGTGTTACCGTTAGGGTGAGGATTAGGGTTAAAGTGCTTTTAGGGCTAGTGGAAGTGATAGGGTTAGGATTAGGGTTAAGGTTTGTGTTAGTAGCATCGAGGTTTAGGTTTAGGCTTAGTGTCAGGATTGCATTTTGGATCAGAATCGAGTGTATTTAGGTTCTGGTTTAGTGTTCAAATTGACGATTTAGTGTTAGGGTTTGAATCGAGCACATTTAGGGTGAGAGTTATGCTTAGATAGGGTTAGGTTTATGTTTAGGGTGAGGGTTAGAATCGAGTGCATTTAAGGATAGTGTTAGGGTTAGAGTTAGTTATAGGGTTAGCTTTCATCGAATCGAGGGTCATTGTTAGGGTGAGGGTTAGGGTTAGGATTAGGGTTAGAATCAGGAGCATTTTTAGCGTTACGGTTGGGGTTAGGGTCAGTGTTTGAGTGCATTTAGGGGTAGGGGAGGAGTTGGGTTAGGATTCGGGTTAGGGTTTGTGTTGGTAGAATCGAGGTTTTGGGTTAGGCTTAGGGTCAGGAGAGCATTTGGGTTATAATTCAGAGCATTTGGGCTTAGGGTTCGTGTTGAAATTGATGATTTAGTTATAGCGTTCGAATCAGGCACATTTAGGGATAGAGTTATGATTAGAATTCAGTGCCTTTAGGGTTAGGGTTAGGGTTAGGGTTAGGTTTAGGGTCAGGGTTAAAATCGAGAGCATTTAAGGATAGTGCTAGGATTAGACTTAGGTTTAGCGTTCGCTTTCGTTGCATCGAGGGTTAGCCTTAAGGTTAGGCTTAGGCTTACGGTTAGGGTTAGAATCAGGCGCATTTTTAGTGTTCTGCTTTTCGTTAGGGTACGGCTTAGAGTGCATTTAGGGGTAGGCGTAGGAGTAGGGTTAGGATTAGGGTTAAGGTTTGTGTTGGTAGAATCGAGGTTTAGGGTTAGGCTTAGGGTCAGAATTGCTTTTTGGGTTAGAGTCGAGGGCATTTAGGGTTAGGCTTAGTGTTGAGATTGACGATTTAGTGTTAGGGTTATAATCGAGCACATTAGGGTTAGAGTTATGGTTAGAATCCAGTGCATTTAGGGTTAGGATTAGGGATAGGCTTAGGTTTATGTTTAGGGTGAGGGTTAGAATCGAGTGCATTTAAGAATAGTGTTAGGGTTAGAGTTAGGTTTAACGTTCGCTTTCGTAGAATCGAGGGTTAGGCTTAAGGTTAGGCTTAGGCTTAGTGTTAGGGTTAGAATCAGGCGCATTTTTAGTGTTCTGGTTTTCGTTAGGGTATGGCTTAGAGTGCATTTAGGGGTAGGGGTAGGAGTAGGTTGAGGATTAGGGTTAAGGTTGGTGTTGGTAGAATCGAGGTTTAGGGTTAGGCTTAGGGTCAGGAATGGCTTTTGGGTTAGAGTCGAGGGCATTTAGGGTTAGGCTCAGTGTTGAGATTGACGATTTAGTGTTAGACTTAGAATCGAGCACATTAGGGTTAGAGTTATGGTTAGAATCCACTATATTTAAGCTTAGGGTTAGGGTTAGGGTTATTAGGGTCAGGATTAGAATCGAGAGCATTTAAGAATAGTGTTAGGGTTAGAGTTAGGTTTAGGGTTAGGTTTCGTAGAATTGAGGGTTAGGGTTAGGGTTAGGGTTAGGGATAGAATCAAGCGCATTTTTAGTGTCAGGAGATAGGTCAGGGTTAGGGTTAGGGTGCATATAGAGGTAGTGATAGGAGTATTGTTGGGATTAGGGTTAGGGTTTGTGTTGGTAGAATCGAGGTTTAGGGTTAGGCTTAGGGTCAGGATTGCCTTTAGGGTTAGAGTCGAGTGCATTTAGGGTTAGGCTTAGTATTGAGATTGACGATTTAGTGTTAGGGTTATAATCGAGCACATTAGGGTTAGAGTTATGGTTAGAATCCAGTGCATTTAGGGTTAGCATTAGGGATAGGGTTTGGTTTATGTTTAGGGTGAGGGTTAGAATCGAGTGCATTTAAGGATAGTGTTAGTATTAGAGTTAGGTATAGGGTTAACTTTCGTAGAATCGAGGGTCAATGTTAGGGTGAGGGTTAGGGTTAGGATTAGGGTTAGAATCAGGAGCATTTTTAGCATTAGGGTTGGGGTTAGGGTCAGGGTTTGAGTGCATTTAGGGGTAGGGGAGGAGTTGGGTTAGGATTCGGGTTAGGGTTTGTGTTGGTAGAATCGAGGTTTTGGGTTAGGCTTAGGGTCAGGAGAGCATTTTGGATCATAATTCAGAGCATTTGGGCTTAGGGTTAGTGTTGAAATTGATGATTTAGTTATAGCGTTAGAATCAGGCACATTTAGGGATAGAGTTATGATTAGAATTCAGTGCATTTAAGGTTAGGGTTAGGGTTAGGGTTAGGGTCAGGGTTAGAATCGAGAGCATTTAAGGATAGTGCTAGGGTTAGACTTAGGTTTAGGGTTAGCTTTCATAGAATCGAGGGTTAGGCTTAGGGTAAGGATTAGGGTGAGGGTTACGGTTTGAATCAAGCACAGTTTTAGTGTTAGCGTGAGGGTGAAGGTTAGGGTTAAAGTGTTTTTAGGGCTAGTGATAGGGGTAGGGTCAGGATTAGGGATAACGTTTGTGTTGGTAGATTCGAGGTTTAGGTTTAGGCTTAGGGTCAGGATTGCATTTTGGATCAGAATCGAGTGTATTTAGGCTTTGGGTTAGTGTTCAAATGGACGATTGAGTGTTGGGGTTTGAATCGAGCACGTTTAGGGTTAGAGTTCTGGTTAGACTTCGTTAGGGTTAGGGTTAGTGTTAGGGGTAGGGGTAAGGTTAGAGTGCATTGAGGGGTAGGGGTAGGGGTAGGGTTAGGATTAGGGTTAGGGTTTGTGTTGGTAGCATCGAAGTTTAGGGTTAGGCTTCGGGTCAGGATTGCCTTTTGCGTTAGAATCCAGTGCATTTAGGGTTAGGGTTAGTGTTGATATTGACGATTTAGTGTTAGGCTTAGAATCGAGCACATTAGGGTTAGAGTTATGGTTAGAATCCACTATATTTAAGCTTAGGGTTAGGGTTAGGGTTATTTTGGTCAGGATTAGAATCGAGAGCATTTAAGGATAGTGTTAGGGTTAGAGTTAGGTTTAGGGTTAGGTTTCGTAGAATTGAGGTTTAGGGTTAGGGTTAGGGTTACAATCAAGCGCATTTTTAGTGTTAGGTTTAGGGTTTGAGTGCATTTAGGGGTAGGGGAGGAGTTGGGTTAGGATTAGGGTTAGGGTTTGTGTTGGTAGAATCGAGATTTTACTTTAGCCTTTGGGTCAGGAGAGCATTTGGGGTCATAATTCAGAACATTTAGGCTTAGGGTTAGTGTTGAAATTGATGATTTAGTTTTAGCGTTAGAATCAAGCACATTTAGGGATATAGTTATGGTTAGAATTCAGTCCATTTAGTGTTAGGGTTAGGGTTAGGGGTAGGGTAAGATTTATTAGGGTCAGGGTTTGAATCGAGAGTATTTAAGGATCGTGTTAGTGTTAGAGTTAGGTTTAGGGTGAGGTTTTCGTAGAATCGAGGGTTAGGGTTCGGGTTAGGGTTAGGGTTCGGTTTAGAATCAAGCGCATTTTTAGTATTAGGGTTGGGGTAGCCTTACGATTAGAGTGCATTTAGGGGTAGGGGTAGGGGTAGGGTGATGATTAGGGTTACGGTTTGTGGTGGTAGAATCGAGGTTTAGGGTTAGGCGTACGGTCCGGATTGCATTTTGAGTTAGAATCGAGTGCATTCCGGGTTAGAGTTAGTGATGAGATTGACGATTTAGTGTTAGGGTTAGAATCGAGACCATTTAGGGTTAGATTTACGGTTAAAATTCGCTAGGGTTGTGGTTAGGGTTAGGGGTAGGGTAGGGGTTAGAATCACGCGCCTTTTTAGTGTTACGGTTAGGGTTAGTGTTAGGTTTAGAGTGCATTTAGAGGTAGGGGTAGCGATAGGATTAGGATTAGTGTTAGGGTTTGTGTTGGTAGACTCGAGGTTTTGGGTGAGGCCTAGGGTCAGGAGAGCATTTTAGGTCATAATTCAGAGCATGTAGGCTTAGGGTTAGTGTTGAAATTGATGATTTAGTTTTAGCGTTAGAACAAAGCACATTTAGGGATAGAGTTATGATTAGAATTCAGTGCATTCAGGGTTAGGATTAAGGTTAGGGTTAGGGTTATGGTTAGGTTTAGGGTCAGGGTTAGAATCGAGAGAATTTAAGGATAGTGCTAGGGTTAGAGTCAGCTTTAGGGTTAGCTTGCGTAGAATCGAGGGTTAGGCTTAGGGTTAGGCTTGGGGTGAGGGTTAGGGTTAGAATCAAGCACAGTTTTAGTGTTAGCGTTAGGGTGAGGGTTAGGGTTAAAGTGCTTTTAGGGCTAGTGGTAGGGGTAGGGTTAGGATTAGGGTTAAGGTTTGTGTTGGTAGAATCGAGGTTTAGGGTTAGGCTTAGTGTCAGGATGGCATTTTGGTTAGAATAGAGTGCATTTAGGCTTAGGGTTACTGTTAAAATTGACGACTTAGTTTTCGGGTTAGAAACGAGCACATTTAGGATTAGAGTTATGGTGAGAATTCCTTATAGTCAGTATTAGAGTTTTTTTCGTAGAATCGAGGTTTAGTGTTAGGCTTAGTGTCAGCATTGCATTTTGGTTAGAATAGAGTGCATTTAGGCTTAGGATTAGTGTTAAAATTGACGACTTAGTGTAAGGGTTAGAAACGAGCACATTTAGGGTTAGAGTTATGTGAGAATTCCTTATAGTTAGTAGTAGAGTTTTTTCGTAGAATCGAGGTTTAGGGTTAGGCTTAGTGTCAGGATTGCATTTTGGTTACAATAGAGTGCATTTAGGCTCAGGGTTAGTGTGGAAATTGACGACTTCGTGTTAGGGTTACAAACGAGCACATTTAGGGTTAGAGTTATGTGGGAATTCGTTATAGTTAGTAGTAGAGATTTTGTCGTAGAATCGAGGTTTAAGGTTAGGTTTAGTGTCAGGATTGCATTTTGGTTAGAATAGAGTGCATTTAGGCTTAAGGTTAGTGTTGAAATTGGAGACTTAGTGTTAGGGTTAGAAACGAGCACATTTAGGGTTAGAGAGATGGTGAGAATTTTTTATAGTTAGTATTAGAGTTTTTTTCGTAGAATCGAGGTTTAGTGTTAGGCTTAGTGTCAGGATTGCATTTTGGTTAGAAGAGAGTGCATTTAGGCTCAGGGTTAGTGTTGAAATTTACGACTTAGTGTTACGGTTAGAAACGAGCACATTTAGGGTTAGAGTTATGTGAGAAAGTTAGTAGTAGAGTTTTTTTTGTAGAAGCGAGATTTAAGGTTAGGATTAGTGTCAGGATTACATTTTGGTTAGAATAGAGTGCATTTAGTCTTAGGGTTAGTGTTAAAATTGACGACTTAGTTTTAGGGTTAGAAACGAGCACATTTAGGGTTAGAGTTATGGTGAGAATTTGTTATAGTTAGTATCAAAGTTTTTTTCTAGAATCGAGATTTAGTGTTCGGCTTAGTGTCAGGATTGCATTTTCGTTAGAATAGAGTGCATTTAGGCTTAGGGTTAGTGTTGAAATTGACGACTTGGTATTCAGGTTAGAAACGAGCAAATTTAGGGTTAGAGTTATGTGGGAATTGGTTATAGTTAGTAGTAGAGTTTTTTTCGTAGAATCGAGGTTTATGGTGAGGCTTAGTGTCAGGATTGCATTTTGGTTAGAATAGAGTGCATTTAGGCTTAGGGTTAGTGTTGAAATTGACGACTTAGTTTTCGGGTTAGAAACGATCACATTTAGGGTTAGAGTTATGGTGAGAATTCGTTATAGTTAATAGTAGAGTTTTTTTTCGTACAATCGAGGTTTAGTGTTAGGCTTACTGTCAGGATTGCATTTTGGTTAGAATAGAGTGCATTTAGGCTTAGGGTTAGTGTTGAAATTGACGACTTAGTGTTAGGGTTAGAAACGAGCACATTTAGGGTTAGAGTTATGTGAGAAAGTTAGTAGTAGAGTTTTTTTCATAGAATCGAGGTTTAAGGTTAGGCTTAGTGTCAGGATTGCATTTTCGTTAGAAAAGAGTGCATTTAGGCTTAGGGTTAGTGTTAAAATTGACGACTTAGTGTTAGGGTTAGAAACGAGCACATTTAGGTTTAGAGTTATGTGAGAATTCCTTATAGTTAGTAGCAGAGTTTTTTTCGTAGAATCGAGGTTTAAGGTTAGGCTTTGTGTCAGGATTGCATTTTGGTTAGAATAGAGTGCATTTAGGCTTAGGATTAGTGTTAAAATTTACGACTTAGTTTTCGGGTTCGAAACGAGCACATTTAGGGTTGGAGTTATGGTGAGAATTCGTTATAGTTAGTAGTAGAGTTTTTTTCGTAGAATCGAGGTTTAGTGTTAGGCTTAGTGTCAGGATTGCATTTTGGTTAGAATAGAGTGCATTTAGGCTTAGGGTGAGTGTTGAAATTGACGACTTAGTGTTAGGGTTAGAAACGAGCACATTTAGGGTTAGAGTTATGTGAGAAAGTTAGTAGTAGAGTTTTTTTCGTAGAATCGAGGTTTAGGTTAGGCTTAGTGTCAGGATTGCATTTTCGTTAGAAAAGAGTACATTTAGGCTTAGGGTTAGTGTTAAAATTGACGACTTAGTGTTAGGGTTAGAAACGAGCACATTTAGGCTTAGAGTTATGTGAGAATTCCTTATAGTTAGTAGCAGAGTTTTTTTCGTAGAATCGAGGTTTAAGGTTAGGCTTTGTGTCAGGATTGCATTTTGGTTAGAATAGAGTGCATTTAGGCTTAGGATTAGTGTTAAAATTTACGACTTAGTGTTAGGGTTAGAAACGAGCACATTTAGGGTTAGAGTTATGGTGAGAAATCGTTATAGTTTGTAGTAGAGTTTTTTTCGTAGAATCGAGGTTTAGTGCTAGGCTTACTGTCAGGATTGCATTTTGGTTAGAATAGAGTGCATTTAGGCTTAGGGTTTGTGTTAAAATTGACGACTTAGTGTTAGGGTTAGAAAAGAGCACATTTAGGGTTAGAGTTATGTGAGAAAGTTAGTAGTAGAGTTTTTTGTCATAGAATCGAAGTTTAAGGTTAGGCTTTGTGTCAGGATTGCATTTTCGTTAGAAAAGAGTGCATTTAGGCTTAGGGTTAGTGTTGAAATTGACGACTTAGTGTTAGGGTTAGAAACGAGCACATTTAGGGTTAGAGTTATGTGAGAAAGTTAGTAGTAGAGTTTTTTGTCATAGAATCGAGGTTTACGGTTAGGCTTAGGGTCAGGATTGCATTTTCGTTAGAAAAGAGTGCATTGAGGCTTAGGGTTTGTGTTAAAATTGACGACTTAGTGTTAGGGTTAGAAACGAGCACATTTAGGGTTAGAGTTATGTGAGAATACGTTATAGTTAGTAGTAGAGTTTGTTTTCGTAGAATCGAGGTTTAGTGCTAGGCTTAGTGTCAGGATTGCATTTTCGTTAGAAAAGAGTGCATTTAGCCTTAGGGTTTCTGTTAAAATTGACGACTTACTGTTAGGGTTAGAAACGAGCACATTTAGGGTTAGAGTTATGGTGAGAATTCGTTATACTTAGTAGTAGAGTTTGTTTTCGTAGAATCGATGTTTAGTGCTAGGCTTAGTGTCAGGATTGCATTTTGGTTAGAATAGAGTGCATTGAGGCTTAGGGTTTGTGTTAAAATTGACGACTTAGTGTTAGGGTTAGAAAGGAGCACATTTAGGCTTAGAGTTATGTGGGAATTCGTTATAGTTAGTAGTAGAGTTTTTTTCGTAGAATCGAGGTTTAGTGCTAGGCTTAGTGTCAGGATTGCATTTTCGTTAGAAAAGAGTGCATTTAGCCTTAGGGTTTCTGTTAAAATTGACGACTTACTGTTAGGGTTAGAAACGAGCACATTTAGGGTTAGAGTTATGGTGAGAATTCGTTATAGTTAGTAGTAGAGTATTTTTCGTACAATCGAGGTTTAGTGTTAGGCTTAGTGTCAGGATTGCATTTTGGTTAGAATAGAGTGCATTTAGGCTTAGGGTTAGTGTTGAAATTGGCGACTTAGTGTTAGGGTTAAAAACGAGCACATTTACGGTTAGAGATATGGTGAGATTTTGTTATAGTTAGTATTAGAGTTTTTTTCGTAGAATCGAGGTTTAGTGTTAGGCTTAGTGTCAGGATTGCATTTTGGTTAGAATAGAGTGCATTTAGGCTTAGGGTTAGTGTTGAAATTGACGACTTAGTGTTAGGGTTAGAAACGAGCACATTTAGGGTTAGAGTTATGTGAGAAAGTTAGTAGTAGAGTTTTTTTCATAGAATCGAGGTTTAAGGTTAGGCTTAGTGTCAGGATTGCATTTTCGTTAGAAAAGAGTGCATTTAGGCTTAGGGTTAGTGTTAAAATTGACGACTTAGTGTTAGGGTTAGAAACGAGCACATTTAGGTTTAGAGTTATGTGAGAATTCCTTATAGTTAGTAGCAGAGTTTTTTTCGTAGAATCGAGGTTTAAGGTTAGGCTTTGTGTCAGGATTGCATTTTGGTTAGAATAGAGTGCATTTAGGCTTAGGATTAGTGTTAAAATTTACGACTTAGTTTTCGAGTTCGAAACGAGCACATTTAGGGTTAGAGTTATGGTGAGAATTCGTTATAGTTAGTAGTAGAGTTTTTTTCGTAGAATCGAGGTTTAGTGTTAGGCTTAGTTTCAGGATTGCATTTTGGTTAGAATAGAGTGCATTTAGGCTTAGGGTGAGTGTTAAAATTGACGACTTAGTGTTAGGGTTAGAAACGAGCACATTTAGGTTTAGAGTTATGTGAGAAAGCTAGTAGTAGAGTTTTTTTCGTAGAATCGAGGTTTAGTGCTAGGCTTACTGTCAGGATTGCATTTTGGTTAGAATAGAGTGCATTTAGGCTTAGGGTTAGTGTTGAAATTGACGGCTTGGTGTTCAGGTGAGAAACGAGCACATTTAGGCTTAGAGTTATGTGAGAAAGTTAGTAGTAGAGTTTTTTGTCATAGAATCGAGGTTTAAGGTTAGGCTTAGTGTCAGGATTGCATTTTCGTTAGAAAAGAGTGCATTTAGGCTTAGGGTTTGTGTTAAAATTGACGACTTAGTTTTAGGGTTAGAAACGAGCACATTTAGGGTTAGAGTTATGTGAGAATACGTTATAGTTAGTAGTAGAGTTTGTTTTCGTAGAATCGAGGTTTAGTGCTAGGCTTAGTGTCAGGATTGCATTTTCGTTAGAAAAGAGTGCATTTAGCCTTAGGGTTTCTGTTAAAATTGACGACTTACTGTTAGGGTTAGAAAGGAGCACATTTAGGGTTAGAGTTCTGTGAGAATTCGTTATAGAGGAGTAGTAGAGTTTTTTTCATAGAATCGAGGTTTAAGGTTAGGCTTAGTGTCAGGATTGCATTTTGGTTAGAATAGAGTGCATTTAAGCTTAGGGTTAGTGTTGAAATTGGCGACTTAGTGTTAGGGTTAGAAACGAGCACATTTAGGGTTAGAGATATGGTGAGAATTTGTTATAGTAAGTATTAGAGTTTTTTTCGTAGAATGGAGGTTTAGTGTTAGGCTTAGTGTCAGGATTGCATTTTGGTTAGAATAGAGTGCATTTAGGCTTAGGGTTAGTGTTGAAATTGACGACTTAGTGTTAGGGTTAGAAACGAGCACATTTAGGGTTAGAGTTATGTGAGAAAGTTAGTAGTAGAGTTTTTTTCGTAGAATCGAGGTTTAAGGTTAGGCTTAGTGTCAGGATTGCATTTTCTTCAGAAAAGAGTACATTTAGGCTTAGGGTTAGTGTTAAAATTGACGACTTAGTGTTAGGGTTAGAAACGAGCACATTTAGGCTTAGAGTTATGTGAGAATTCCTTATAGTTAGTAGCAGAGTTTTTTTCGTAGAATCGAGGTTTAAGGTTAGGCTTTGTGTCAGGATTGCATTTTGGTTAGAATAGAGTGCATTTAGGCTTAGGATTAGTGTTAAAATTTACGACTTAGTGTTAGGGTTAGAAACGAGCACATTTAGGGTTAGAGTTATGGTGAGAAATCGTTATAGTTTGTAGTAGAGTTTTTTTCGTAGAATCGAGGTTTAGTGCTAGGCTTACTGTCAGGATTGCATTTTGGTTAGAATAGAGTGCATTTAGGCTTAGGGTTTGTGTTAAAATTGACGACTTAGTGTTAGGGTTAGAAACGAGCACATTTAGGGTTAGAGTTATGTGAGAAAGTTAGTAGTAGAGTTTTTTGTCATAGAATCGAAGTTTAAGGTTAGGCTTTGTGTCAGGATTGCATTTTCGTTAGAAAAGAGTGCATTTAGGCTTAGGGTTAGTGTTGAAATTGACGACTTAGTGTTAGGGTTAGAAACGAGCACATTTGGGGTTAGAGTTATGTGAGAATTCCTTATAGTTAGTAGCAGAGTTTTTTTTCGTAGAATCGAGGTTTAAGGTTAGGCTTTGTGTCAGGATTGCATTTTGGTTAGAATAGAGTGCATTTAGGCTTAGGATTAGTGTTAAAATTTACGACTTAGTGTTAGGGTTAGAAACGAGCACATTTAGGGTTAGAGTTATGGTGAGAAATCGTTATAGTTTGTAGTAGAGTTTTTTTCGTAGAATCGAGGTTTAAGCTTAGGCTTACTGTCAGGATTGCATTTTGGTTAGAATAGAGTGCATTTAGGCTTAGGGTTTGTGTTAAAATTGACGACTTAGTGTTAGGGTTAGAAACGAGCACATTTAGGGTTAGAGTTATGTGAGAAAGTTAGTAGTAGAGTTTTTTGTCATAGAATCGAAGTTTAAGGTTAGGCTTTGTGTCAGGATTGCATTTTCGTTAGAAAAGAGTGCATTTAGGCTTAGGGTTAGTGTTGAAATTGACGACTTAGTGTTAGGGTTAGAAACGAGCACATTTAGGGTTAGAGTTATGTGAGAAAGTTAGTAGTAGAGTTTTTTTCGTAGAATCGAGGTTTAGGCTTAGGCTTAGTGTCAGGATTGCATTTTGGTTAGAATCGAGTGCATTTAGGCTTAGGGTTAGTGTTGAAATGGACGAGTTAGTGTTAGGGTTAGAAACGAGCACATTTAAGGTTAGAGTTATGGTGAGAATTCATTATAGTTAGTATTAGAGGTTTTTTACGTAGAATCGAGGTTTAAGCTTAGGCTTAATGTCAGAATTGCATTTTGGTTAGAATAGAGTGCATTTAGGATTAGGGTTAGTGTTGAAATGGACGAGTTAGTTATAATGTTAGAAACGAACACATTTAGAGTTAGAGTTATGGTGAGAATTCGTTATAGTTAGTATTAGAGGTTTTTTTCGTAGAATCGAGGTTTAGGCTTAGGCTTAGTGTCAGGATTGCGTTTTGGTTAGCATAGAGTGCATTTAAGCTTAGGGATAGTGTTGAAATGGACGAGTTAGTGTTAGGGTTAGAAACGAACACATTTAGGGTTAGAGTTATGGTGAGAATTCGTTATAGTTAGTATTAGAGTATTTTCGTAGAATCGAGGTTTAGGTTTAGGCTTAGTGTCAAGATTGCATTTTGGGTAGAATAGAGTTCATTTAGGCTTAGGGTTAGTGTTGAAATGGACGAGTTAGTGTCAGGGTTAGAAACGAACACATTTAGAGTTACAGTTAAGCTGGGAATTCGTTTTGGATAGGGCTAGGGTTTTTTTCATAGGATCTAGGTTTAGGGTTAGGCTTAGTGTCAGGATTGCATTGTGGTTAGAATAGAGTGCATTTAAGCTTTTAGGGTTAGGGTTGAAATGGACGAGTTAGTGTTAGGGTTGGAAAGGAGCACATTTAGGGTTAGAGTTATGGTGAGAATTCGTTATAGTTAGTATTAGAGGTTTTTTTCGTAGAATCGAGGTTTAGCGTTAGGCTTAGTGTCAAAATTGCATTTTGGTTAGAATAGAGTGCATTTAAGCTGAGGGTTAGTGTTGAAATGGACGAGTTAGTGTTAGGGGTAGAAAAGAGCACATTTAAGGTGAGAGTTATGGTGAGAATTCTTTATAGTTAGTATTAGAGTATTTTCGTAGAATCGAGGTTTAGGCAAAGGCTTAGTGTCAGGATGGCATTTTGGTTAGAATCGAGTGCATATAGGCTAAGGGTAAGTGTTGATATTGACGACTTAGTGTTAGGGTTAGAAAGGTGTAACACATTTAGGGTTATAGTTATGGTGAGAATTCGTTATAGTTAGTATTAGAATTTTTTCTCATAGAATCGAGGTTTAGGCTTAGCCTTAGTGTCAGGATTGCATTTTGGTTAGAATAGAGTGCATTTAGGCTTAGGGTGAGTGTTAAAATTGACGACTTAGTGTTAGGGTTAGAAACGAGCACATTTAGGTTTAGAGTTATGTGAGAAAGCTAGTAGTAGAGTTTTTTTCGTAGAATCGAGGTTTAGTGCTAGGCTTACTGTCAGGATTGCATTTTGGTTAGAATAGAGTGCATTTAGGCTTAGGGTTAGTGTTGAAATTGACGGCTTGGTGTTCAGGTGAGAAACGAGCACATTTAGGCTTAGAGTTATGTGAGAAAGTTAGTAGTAGAGTTTTTTGTCATAGAATCGAGGTTTAAGGTTAGGCTTAGTGTCAGGATTGCATTTTCGTTAGAAAAGAGTGCATTTAGGCTTAGGGTTTGTGTTAAAATTGACGACTTAGTTTTAGGGTTAGAAACGAGCACATTTAGGGTTAGAGTTATGTGAGAATACGTTATAGTTAGTAGTAGAGTTTGTTTTCGTAGAATCGAGGTTTAGTGCTAGGCTTAGTGTCAGGATTGCATTTTCGTTAGAAAAGAGTGCATTTAGCCTTAGGGTTTCTGTTAAAATTGACGACTTACTGTTAGGGTTAGAAAGGAGCACATTTAGGGTTAGAGTTCTGTGAGAATTCGTTATAGAGGAGTAGTAGAGTTTTTTTCATAGAATCGAGGTTTAAGGTTAGGCTTAGTGTCAGGATTGCATTTTGGTTAGAATAGAGTGCATTTAAGCTTAGGGTTAGTGTTGAAATTGGCGACTTAGTGTTAGGGTTAGAAACGAGCACATTTAGGGTTAGAGATATGGTGAGAATTTGTTATAGTAAGTATTAGAGTTTTTTTCGTAGAATGGAGGTTTAGTGTTAGGCTTAGTGTCAGGATTGCATTTTGGTTAGAATAGAGTGCATTTAGGCTTAGGGTTAGTGTTGAAATTGACGACTTAGTGTTAGGGTTAGAAACGAGCACATTTAGGGTTAGAGTTATGTGAGAAAGTTAGTAGTAGAGTTTTTTTCGTAGAATCGAGGTTTAAGGTTAGGCTTAGTGTCAGGATTGCATTTTCTTCAGAAAAGAGTACATTTAGGCTTAGGGTTAGTGTTAAAATTGACGACTTAGTGTTAGGGTTAGAAACGAGCACATTTAGGCTTAGAGTTATGTGAGAATTCCTTATAGTTAGTAGCAGAGTTTTTTTCGTAGAATCGAGGTTTAAGGTTAGGCTTTGTGTCAGGATTGCATTTTGGTTAGAATAGAGTGCATTTAGGCTTAGGATTAGTGTTAAAATTTACGACTTAGTGTTAGGGTTAGAAACGAGCACATTTAGGGTTAGAGTTATGGTGAGAAATCGTTATAGTTTGTAGTAGAGTTTTTTTCGTAGAATCGAGGTTTAGTGCTAGGCTTACTGTCAGGATTGCATTTTGGTTAGAATAGAGTGCATTTAGGCTTAGGGTTTGTGTTAAAATTGACGACTTAGTGTTAGGGTTAGAAACGAGCACATTTAGGGTTAGAGTTATGTGAGAAAGTTAGTAGTAGAGTTTTTTGTCATAGAATCGAAGTTTAAGGTTAGGCTTTGTGTCAGGATTGCATTTTCGTTAGAAAAGAGTGCATTTAGGCTTAGGGTTAGTGTTGAAATTGACGACTTAGTGTTAGGGTTAGAAACGAGCACATTTAGGCTTAGAGTTATGTGAGAATTCCTTATAGTTAGTAGCAGAGTTTTTTTCGTAGAATCGAGGTTTAAGGTTAGGCTTTGTGTCAGGATTGCATTTTGGTTAGAATAGAGTGCATTTAGGCTTAGGATTAGTGTTAAAATTTACGACTTAGTGTTAGGGTTAGAAACGAGCACATTTAGGGTTAGAGTTATGGTGAGAAATCGTTATAGTTTGTAGTAGAGTTTTTTTCGTAGAATCGAGGTTTAGTGCTAGGCTTACTGTCAGGATTGCATTTTGGTTAGAATAGAGTGCATTTAGGCTTAGGGTTTGTGTTAAAATTGACGACTTAGTGTTAGGGTTAGAAACGAGCACATTTAGGGTTAGAGTTATGTGAGAAAGTTAGTAGTAGAGTTTTTTGTCATAGAATCGAAGTTTAAGGTTAGGCTTTGTGTCAGGATTGCATTTTCGTTAGAAAAGAGTGCATTTAGGCTTAGGGTTAGTGTTGAAATTGACGACTTAGTGTTAGGGTTAGAAACGAGCACATTTAGGGTTAGAGTTATGTGAGAAAGTTAGTAGTAGAGTTTTTTTCGTAGAATCGAGGTTTAGGCTTAGGCTTAGTGTCAGGATTGCATTTTGGTTAGAATCGAGTGCATTTAGGCTTAGGGTTAGTGTTGAAATGGACGAGTTAGTGTTAGGGTTAGAAACGAGCACATTTAAGGTTAGAGTTATGGTGAGAATTCATTATAGTTAGTATTAGAGGTTTTTTACGTAGAATCGAGGTTTAAGCTTAGGCTTAATGTCAGAATTGCATTTTGGTTAGAATAGAGTGCATTTAGGATTAGGGTTAGTGTTGAAATGGACGAGTTAGTTATAATGTTAGAAACGAACACATTTAGAGTTAGAGTTATGGTGAGAATTCGTTATAGTTAGTATTAGAGGTTTTTTTCGTAGAATCGAGGTTTAGGCTTAGGCTTAGTGTCAGGATTGCGTTTTGGTTAGCATAGAGTGCATTTAAGCTTAGGGATAGTGTTGAAATGGACGAGTTAGTGTTAGGGTTAGAAACGAACACATTTAGGGTTAGAGTTATGGTGAGAATTCGTTATAGTTAGTATTAGAGTATTTTCGTAGAATCGAGGTTTAGGTTTAGGCTTAGTGTCAAGATTGCATTTTGGGTAGAATAGAGTTCATTTAGGCTTAGGGTTAGTGTTGAAATGGACGAGTTAGTGTCAGGGTTAGAAACGAACACATTTAGAGTTACAGTTAAGCTGGGAATTCGTTTTGGATAGGGCTAGGGTTTTTTTCATAGGATCTAGGTTTAGGGTTAGGCTTAGTGTCAGGATTGCATTGTGGTTAGAATAGAGTGCATTTAAGCTTTTAGGGTTAGGGTTGAAATGGACGAGTTAGTGTTAGGGTTGGAAAGGAGCACATTTAGGGTTAGAGTTATGGTGAGAATTCGTTATAGTTAGTATTAGAGGTTTTTTTCGTAGAATCGAGGTTTAGCGTTAGGCTTAGTGTCAAAATTGCATTTTGGTTAGAATAGAGTGCATTTAAGCTGAGGGTTAGTGTTGAAATGGACGAGTTAGTGTTAGGGGTAGAAAAGAGCACATTTAAGGTGAGAGTTATGGTGAGAATTCTTTATAGTTAGTATTAGAGTATTTTCGTAGAATCGAGGTTTAGGCAAAGGCTTAGTGTCAGGATGGCATTTTGGTTAGAATCGAGTGCATATAGGCTAAGGGTAAGTGTTGATATTGACGACTTAGTGTTAGGGTTAGAAAGGTGTAACACATTTAGGGTTATAGTTATGGTGAGAATTCGTTATAGTTAGTATTAGAATTTTTTCTCATAGAATCGAGGTTTAGGCTTAGCCTTAGTGTCAGGATTGCATTTTGGTTAGAATAGAGTGCATTTAGGCTTAGGGTGAGTGTTAAAATTGACGACTTAGTGTTAGGGTTAGAAACGAGCACATTTAGGTTTAGAGTTATGTGAGAAAGCTAGTAGTAGAGTTTTTTTCGTAGAATCGAGGTTTAGTGCTAGGCTTACTGTCAGGATTGCATTTTGGTTAGAATAGAGTGCATTTAGGCTTAGGGTTAGTGTTGAAATTGACGGCTTGGTGTTCAGGTGAGAAACGAGCACATTTAGGCTTAGAGTTATGTGAGAAAGTTAGTAGTAGAGTTTTTTGTCATAGAATCGAGGTTTAAGGTTAGGCTTAGTGTCAGGATTGCATTTTCGTTAGAAAAGAGTGCATTTAGGCTTAGGGTTTGTGTTAAAATTGACGACTTAGTTTTAGGGTTAGAAACGAGCACATTTAGGGTTAGAGTTATGTGAGAATACGTTATAGTTAGTAGTAGAGTTTGTTTTCGTAGAATCGAGGTTTAGTGCTAGGCTTAGTGTCAGGATTGCATTTTCGTTAGAAAAGAGTGCATTTAGCCTTAGGGTTTCTGTTAAAATTGACGACTTACTGTTAGGGTTAGAAAGGAGCACATTTAGGGTTAGAGTTCTGTGAGAATTCGTTATAGAGGAGTAGTAGAGTTTTTTTCATAGAATCGAGGTTTAAGGTTAGGCTTAGTGTCAGGATTGCATTTTGGTTAGAATAGAGTGCATTTAAGCTTAGGGTTAGTGTTGAAATTGGCGACTTAGTGTTAGGGTTAGAAACGAGCACATTTAGGGTTAGAGATATGGTGAGAATTTGTTATAGTAAGTATTAGAGTTTTTTTCGTAGAATGGAGGTTTAGTGTTAGGCTTAGTGTCAGGATTGCATTTTGGTTAGAATAGAGTGCATTTAGGCTTAGGGTTAGTGTTGAAATTGACGACTTAGTGTTAGGGTTAGAAACGAGCACATTTAGGGTTAGAGTTATGTGAGAAAGTTAGTAGTAGAGTTTTTTTTCGTAGAATCGAGGTTTAAGGTTAGGCTTAGTGTCAGGATTGCATTTTCTTCAGAAAAGAGTACATTTAGGCTTAGGGTTAGTGTTAAAATTGACGACTTAGTGTTAGGGTTAGAAACGAGCACATTTAGGCTTAGAGTTATGTGAGAATTCCTTATAGTTAGTAGCAGAGTTTTTTTCGTAGAATCGAGGTTTAAGGTTAGGCTTTGTGTCAGGATTGCATTTTGGTTAGAATAGAGTGCATTTAGGCTTAGGATTAGTGTTAAAATTTACGACTTAGTGTTAGGGTTAGAAACGAGCACATTTAGGGTTAGAGTTATGGTGAGAAATCGTTATAGTTTGTAGTAGAGTTTTTTTCGTAGAATCGAGGTTTAGTGCTAGGCTTACTGTCAGGATTGCATTTTGGTTAGAATAGAGTGCATTTAGGCTTAGGGTTTGTGTTAAAATTGACGACTTAGTGTTAGGGTTAGAAACGAGCACATTTAGGGTTAGAGTTATGTGAGAAAGTTAGTAGTAGAGTTTTTTGTCATAGAATCGAAGTTTAAGGTTAGGCTTTGTGTCAGGATTGCATTTTCGTTAGAAAAGAGTGCATTTAGGCTTAGGGTTAGTGTTGAAATTGACGACTTAGTGTTAGGGTTAGAAACGAGCACATTTAGGGTTAGAGTTATGTGAGAAAGTTAGTAGTAGAGTTTTTTTCGTAGAATCGAGGTTTAGGCTTAGGCTTAGTGTCAGGATTGCATTTTGGTTAGAATCGAGTGCATTTAGGCTTAGGGTTAGTGTTGAAATGGACGAGTTAGTGTTAGGGTTAGAAACGAGCACATTTAAGGTTAGAGTTATGGTGAGAATTCATTATAGTTAGTATTAGAGGTTTTTTACGTAGAATCGAGGTTTAAGCTTAGGCTTAATGTCAGAATTGCATTTTGGTTAGAATAGAGTGCATTTAGGATTAGGGTTAGTGTTGAAATGGACGAGTTAGTTATAATGTTAGAAACGAACACATTTAGAGGTAGACTTAAGGTGAGAATTCGTTTTGGATAGGGCTAGGGTTTTTTTCATAGAATCGAGATTTAAGGTTAGGCTTAGTGTCAGGATTGCATTTTGGTTGGAATAGAGTGCATTTAGGCTTAGGGTGAGTGTTAAAATTGACGACTTAGTGTTAGGGTTAGAAACGAGCACATTTAGGTTTAGAGTTATGTGAGAAAGCTAGTAGTAGAGTTTTTTTCGTAGAATCGAGGTTTAGTGCTAGGCTTACTGTCAGGATTGCATTTTGGTTAGAATAGAGTGCATTTAGGCTTAGGGTTAGTGTTGAAATTGACGGCTTGGTGTTCAGGTGAGAAACGAGCACATTTAGGCTTAGAGTTATGTGAGAAAGTTAGTAGTAGAGTTTTTTGTCATAGAATCGAGGTTTAAGGTTAGGCTTAGTGTCAGGATTGCATTTTCGTTAGAAAAGAGTGCATTTAGGCTTAGGGTTTGTGTTAAAATTGACGACTTAGTTTTAGGGTTAGAAACGAGCACATTTAGGGTTAGAGTTATGTGAGAATACGTTATAGTTAGTAGTAGAGTTTGTTTTCGTAGAATCGAGGTTTAGTGCTAGGCTTAGTGTCAGGATTGCATTTTCGTTAGAAAAGAGTGCATTTAGCCTTAGGGTTTCTGTTAAAATTGACGACTTACTGTTAGGGTTAGAAAGGAGCACATTTAGGGTTAGAGTTCTGTGAGAATTCGTTATAGAGGAGTAGTAGAGTTTTTTTCATAGAATCGAGGTTTAAGGTTAGGCTTAGTGTCAGGATTGCATTTTGGTTAGAATAGAGTGCATTTAAGCTTAGGGTTAGTGTTGAAATTGGCGACTTAGTGTTAGGGTTAGAAACGAGCACATTTAGGGTTAGAGATATGGTGAGAATTTGTTATAGTAAGTATTAGAGTTTTTTTCGTAGAATGGAGGTTTAGTGTTAGGCTTAGTGTCAGGATTGCATTTTGGTTAGAATAGAGTGCATTTAGGCTTAGGGTTAGTGTTGAAATTGACGACTTAGTGTTAGGGTTAGAAACGAGCACATTTAGGGTTAGAGTTATGTGAGAAAGTTAGTAGTAGAGTTTTTTTCGTAGAATCGAGGTTTAAGGTTAGGCTTAGTGTCAGGATTGCATTTTCTTCAGAAAAGAGTACATTTAGGCTTAGGGTTAGTGTTAAAATTGACGACTTAGTGTTAGGGTTAGAAACGAGCACATTTAGGCTTAGAGTTATGTGAGAATTCCTTATAGTTAGTAGCAGAGTTTTTTTCGTAGAATCGAGGTTTAAGGTTAGGCTTTGTGTCAGGATTGCATTTTGGTTAGAATAGAGTGCATTTAGGCTTAGGATTAGTGTTAAAATTTACGACTTAGTGTTAGGGTTAGAAACGAGCACATTTAGGGTTAGAGTTATGGTGAGAAATCGTTATAGTTTGTAGTAGAGTTTTTTTCGTAGAATCGAGGTTTAGTGCTAGGCTTACTGTCAGGATTGCATTTTGGTTAGAATAGAGTGCATTTAGGCTTAGGGTTTGTGTTAAAATTGACGACTTAGTGTTAGGGTTAGAAACGAGCACATTTAGGGTTAGAGTTATGTGAGAAAGTTAGTAGTAGAGTTTTTTGTCATAGAATCGAAGTTTAAGGTTAGGCTTTGTGTCAGGATTGCATTTTCGTTAGAAAAGAGTGCATTTAGGCTTAGGGTTAGTGTTGAAATTGACGACTTAGTGTTAGGGTTAGAAACGAGCACATTTAGGGTTAGAGTTATGTGAGAAAGTTAGTAGTAGAGTTTTTTTCGTAGAATCGAGGTTTAGGCTTAGGCTTAGTGTCAGGATTGCATTTTGGTTAGAATCGAGTGCATTTAGGCTTAGGGTTAGTGTTGAAATGGACGAGTTAGTGTTAGGGTTAGAAACGAGCACATTTAAGGTTAGAGTTATGGTGAGAATTCATTATAGTTAGTATTAGAGGTTTTTTACGTAGAATCGAGGTTTAAGCTTAGGCTTAATGTCAGAATTGCATTTTGGTTAGAATAGAGTGCATTTAGGATTAGGGTTAGTGTTGAAATGGACGAGTTAGTTATAATGTTAGAAACGAACACATTTAGAGTTAGAGTTATGGTGAGAATTCGTTATAGTTAGTATTAGAGGTTTTTTTCGTAGAATCGAGGTTTAGGCTTAGGCTTAGTGTCAGGATTGCGTTTTGGTTAGCATAGAGTGCATTTAAGCTTAGGGATAGTGTTGAAATGGACGAGTTAGTGTTAGGGTTAGAAACGAACACATTTAGGGTTAGAGTTATGGTGAGAATTCGTTATAGTTAGTATTAGAGTATTTTCGTAGAATCGAGGTTTAGGTTTAGGCTTAGTGTCAAGATTGCATTTTGGGTAGAATAGAGTTCATTTAGGCTTAGGGTTAGTGTTGAAATGGACGAGTTAGTGTCAGGGTTAGAAACGAACACATTTAGAGTTACAGTTAAGCTGGGAATTCGTTTTGGATAGGGCTAGGGTTTTTTTCATAGGATCTAGGTTTAGGGTTAGGCTTAGTGTCAGGATTGCATTGTGGTTAGAATAGAGTGCATTTAAGCTTTTAGGGTTAGGGTTGAAATGGACGAGTTAGTGTTAGGGTTGGAAAGGAGCACATTTAGGGTTAGAGTTATGGTGAGAATTCGTTATAGTTAGTATTAGAGGTTTTTTTCGTAGAATCGAGGTTTAGCGTTAGGCTTAGTGTCAAAATTGCATTTTGGTTAGAATAGAGTGCATTTAAGCTGAGGGTTAGTGTTGAAATGGACGAGTTAGTGTTAGGGGTAGAAAAGAGCACATTTAAGGTGAGAGTTATGGTGAGAATTCTTTATAGTTTAGTATTAGAGTATTTTCGTAGAATCGAGGTTTAGGCAAAGGCTTAGTGTCAGGATGGCATTTTGGTTAGAAATCGAGTGCATATAGGCTAAGGGTAAGTGTTTGATATTGACGGACTTAGTGTTAGGGTTAGAAAGGTGTAACACATTTAGGGTTATAGTTATGGTGAGAATTCGTTATAGTTAGTATTAGAATTTTTTTCTCATAGAATCGAGGTTTTAGGCTTAGCCTTAGTGTCAGGATTGCATTTTGGTTAGAATAGAGTGCATTTAGGCTTAGGGTGAGTGTTAAAATTGACGACTTAGTGTTAGGGTTAGAAACGAGCACATTTAGGTTTAGAGTTATGTGAGAAAGCTAGTAGTAGAGTTTTTTTTCGTAGAATCGAGGTTTAGTGCTAGGCTTACTGTCAGGATTGCATTTTGGTTAGAATAGAGTGCATTTAGGCTTAGGGTTTAGTGTTGAAAATTGACGGCTTGGTGTTTCAGGTGAGAAAACGAGCACATTTAGGCTTAGAGTTATGTGAGAAAGTTAGTTAGTAGAGTTTTTTTGTCATAGAATCGAGGTTTAAGGTTAGGCTTAGTGTCAGGATTGCATTTTTCGTTAGAAAAGAGTGCATTTAGGCTTAGGGTTTGTGTTTAAAATTGACGACTTAGTTTTAGGGTTAGAAACGAGCACATTTAGGGTTAGAGTTATGTGAGAATACGTTATAGTTAGTAGTAGAGTTTGTTTTTCGTAGAATCGAGGTTTAGTGCTAGGCTTAGTGTCAGGATTGCATTTTCGTTAGAAAAGAGTGCATTTAGCCTTAGGGTTTCTGTTAAAATTGACGACTTACTGTTAGGGTTAGAAAGGAGCACATTTAGGGTTAGAGTTCTGTGAGAATTCGTTATAGAGGAGTAGTAGAGTTTTTTTTCATAGAATCGAGGTTTTAAGGTTTAGGCTTAGTGTCAGGATTGCATTTTTGGTTAGAATAGAGTGCATTTAAGCTTAGGGTTAGTGTTGAAATTGGCGACTTAGTGTTAGGGTTAGAAAACGAGCACATTTAGGGTTAGAGATATGGTGAGAATTTGTTATAGTAAAGTATTAGAGTTTTTTTTCGTAGAATGGAGGTTTAGTGTTAGGCTTAGTGTCAGGATTGCATTTTGGTTAGAATAGAGTGCATTTAGGCTTAGGGTTAGTGTTGAAATTGACGACTTAGTGTTTAGGGTTAGAAAACGAGCCACATTTAGGGTTAGAGTTATGTGAGAAAGTTAGTAGTAGAGTTTTTTTTCGTAGAATCGAGGTTTAAGGTTAGGCTTAGTGTCAGGATTGCATTTTCTTCAGAAAAAGAGTACATTTAGGCTTAGGGTTAGTGTTAAAATTGACGACTTAGTGTTAGGGTTAGAAACGAGCACATTTAGGCTTAGAGTTATGTGAGAATTCCTTATAGTTAGTAGCAGAGTTTTTTTTCGTAGAATCGAGGTTTAAGGTTAGGCTTTTGTGTCAGGATTGCATTTTTGGTTAGAATAGAGTGCATTTTAGGCTTAGGATTAGTGTTAAAAATTTACGACTTAGTGTTAGGGTTAGAAAACGAGCACATTTAGGGTTAGAGTTTATGGTGAGAAAATCGTTATAGTTTTGTAGTAGAGTTTTTTTTTCGTAGAATCGAGGTTTAGTGCTAGGCTTACTGTCAGGATTGCATTTTTGGTTAGAATAGAGTGCATTTAGGCTTAGGGTTTGTGTTAAAATTGACGACTTAGTGTTTAGGGTTAGAAAACGAGCACATTTAGGGTTAGAGTTATGTGAGAAAGTTAGTAGTAGAGTTTTTTGTCATAGAATCGAAGTTTAAGGTTAGGCTTTGTGTCAGGATTGCATTTTCGTTAGAAAAAGAGTGCAATTTAGGCTTAGGGTTAGTGTTGAAATTGACGACTTAGTGTTAGGGTTAGAAACGAGCACATTTAGGGTTAGAGTTATGTGAGAATTCCTTATAGTTAGTAGCAGAGTTTTTTTTTCGTAGAATCGAGGTTTAAGGTTAGGCTTTGTGTCAGGATTTGCATTTTTGGTTAGAATAGAGTGCATTTAGGCTTAGGATTAGTGTTAAAATTTTACGACTTAGTGTTAGGGTTAGAAAACGAGCACATTTAGGGTTAGAGTTATGGTGAGAAATCGTTATAGTTTTGTAGTAGAGTTTTTTTTCGTAGAATCGAGGTTTTAGTGCTAGGCTTACTGTCAGGATTGCATTTTTGGTTAGAATAGAGTGGCAATTTAGGCTTAGGGTTTGTGTTAAAATTGACGACTTAGTGTTAGGGTTAGAAAACGAGCACATTTAGGGTTAGAGTTATGTGAGAAAGTTAGTAGTAGAGTTTTTTTTGTCATAGAAATCGAAGTTTAAGGTTAGGCTTTGTGTCAGGATTGCATTTTTCGTTAGAAAAAGAGTGCATTTTAGGCTTAGGGTTAGTGTTGAAATTGACGACTTAGTGTTAGGGTTAGAAACGAGCACATTTAGGGTTAGAGTTATGTGAGAAAGTTAGTAAGTAGAGTTTTTTTTCGTAGAATCGAGGTTTAGGCTTAGGCTTAGTGTCAGGATTGCATTTTGGTTAGAATCGAGTGCATTTAGGCTTAGGGTTAGTGTTGAAATGGACGAGTTAGTGTTAGGGTTAGAAACGAGCACATTTAGGGTTAGAGTTATGGTGAGAATTCATTATAGTTAGTATTAGAGGTTTTTTTACGTAGAATCGAGGTTTAAGCTTAGGCTTAATGTCAGAATTGCATTTTTGGTTAGAATAGAGTGCATTTAGGATTAGGGTTAGTGTTGAAATGGACGAGTTAGTTATAATGTTAGAAACGAAACACATTTAGAGTTAGAGTTATGGTGAGAATTCGTTATAGTTAGTATTAGAGGTTTTTTTTCGTAGAAATCGAGGTTTAGGCTTAGGCTTAGTGTCAGGATTGCGTTTTGGTTAGCATAGAGTGCATTTAAGCTTAGGGATAGTGTTGAAAATGGACGAGTTAGTGTTTAGGGTTAGAAACGAAACACATTTAGGGTTAGAGTTATGGTGAGAATTCGTTATAGTTAGTATTAGAGTATTTTCGTAGAATCGAGGTTTAGGTTTAGGCTTAGTGTCAAGATTGCATTTTTGGGTAGAATAGAGTTTCATTTAGGCTTAGGGTTTAGTGTTGAAATGGACGAGTTAGTGTCAGGGTTAGAAACGAAACACATTTAGAGTTACAGTTAAGCTGGGAATTCGTTTTGGATAGTGCTAGGGTTTTTTTTTCATAGGATCTAGGTTTAGGGTTAGGCTTAGTGTCAGGATTGCATTGTGGTTAGAATAGAGTGCATTTAAGCTTTTAGGGGTTAGGGTTGAAATGGACGAGTTAGTGTTAGGGTTGGAAAGGAGCACATTTAGGGTTAGAGTTATGGTGAGAATTCGTTATAGTTAGTATTAGAGGTTTTTTTTCGTAGAATCGAGGTTTAGCGTTTAGGCTTAGTGTCAAAATTGCATTTTTGGTTAGAATAGAGTGCATTTAAGCTGAGGGTTAGTGTTGAAAATGGACGAGTTTAGTGTTTAGGGGTAGAAAAGAGCACATTTAAGGTGAGAGTTATGGTGAGAATTCTTTATAGTTAGTATTAGAGTATTTTTCGTAGAATCGAGGTTTAGGCAAAGGCTTAGTGTCAGGATGGCATTTTGGTTAGAATCGAGTGGCATATAGGCTAAGGGTAAGTGTTTGATATTGACGACTTAGTGTTTAGGGTTAGAAAGGTGTAACACATTTAGGGTTTATAGTTATGGTGAGAATTCGTTATAGTTAGTATTAGAATTTTTTTCTCGTAGAATCGAGGTTTAGGCTTAGCCTTAGTGTCCAGGATTGCATTTTGCTTAGAATAGAGTGCATTTAGGCTGAGGGATAGTGTTGAAATGGATGAGTTAGTGTTAGGGTTAGAAAACGAGAAACATTTTAGTTTTAGAGTTTATGGTGAGAATTCGTTATAGTTAGTATCAGAGTTTTTTTTTCGTAGAAATCGAGGTTTAGGCTTTGGCTTAGTGTCCGGGTTTGCATTTTTGGTTTAGTATCGAGTTACATTTACGCTTAGGGTTAGGGTTTGAAAATGGACGAGATAGTGGTTAGCGCTAGAAACGAAACATATTTAGGGTTTAGAGGTACGGTTAGAATTCGTTTGGGATAGGCCTAGGGTTTTTTGTTCATTGAATCGAGGTATAGCGTTAGGCTTAGTGTCAGGATTGCATTTTTGGTTAGAATCGAGTGCATTTAGGCTTAGGGTTAGTGTTTGAAATGGACGACTTAGTGTTAGGGTTAGAAATGAAACACATTTAGAGTTAGAGTTAAGGTGTGAAATCCGTTTTGGGATAGGGCTAGGATTTTTTTTCATAGGATCGAGGTTTAGGGTTAGGCTTAGTGTCAGGATTGCATATTGGTTAGAATCGAGTGCATTTAGGCTGAGGGTTAGTGTTGAAAT